>NC_137110.1:52932704-52972704 GCF_949357685.1 Gobio gobio | reverse complement strand
AGACGTGACACGAGAGGCTGGTGAACTCTAACATCTGGAGGCCTGTTCAATAGTAACTGACCTCGTGAGTGTGAGCAAACATTACTCGCGTTTGACGTAATCACCACACACACATACGTACTCAACACATACATACTCAACACACACATACATACTCAACACACACACACACACATACTCAACACACACACACACGTACTCAACACACACATACGTACTCAACACACGTACTAAGCACACACACACGTACTCAACACACACACACACACACATACTCAACACACACACACACGTACTCAACACACACATACGTACTCAACACACGTACTAAGCACACACACGTACTCAACACACACACATACTCAACACACGTACTCAACACATGTACTCAACACACACACGTACTCAACACATGTACCCAACACACACATACGTACTCAACACACACACACACACACACACACGTACTCAACACAGGTGCTCAACACACACACACGTACTCAACACACACACATACGTACTCCACACACACACATACTCAACACATGTACTCAACACACACACATACGTACTCAACACATACATACTCAACACACACACACACACACACACTCAACACACACATACGTACTAAACACATACATACTGAACACACACATACATACTCAACACACGTACTAAGCACACACACGTACTCAACACACACACATACTCAACACATGTACTCAACACACACACACACGTACTCAACACATGTACCCAACACACACATACGTACGTACTCAACACATGTACTCAACACACACACACACTCAACACAGGTGCTCAACACACACACACACGTACTCAACACATGTACTCAACACACACACATACGTACTCAACACACACACATACGTACTCAACACACACACATACGTACTCAACACACACACATACGTACTCAACACACACACACATACTCAACACACGTACTCAACACACACACACTCAACACATGTACTCAACACACACACACGTACTCAACACATGTACTCAGCACACACACATACGTACTCAACACATGTACTCAACACACACACATACGTACTCAACACACACACACACACACGTACTCAACACACACACACACACACACGTACTCAACACACACACACACACACACACTCAACACACACACACACACACACACTCAACACATGTACTCAACACACACACACACACACGTACTCAACACACACACATACGTACTCAACACATGTACTCAACACACACACACACACACACACACACACATACGTACTCAACACACACACACACACACTCAACACACGTACTCAACACACACACACACACACACACACTCAACACACGTACTCAACACACACACACGTACTCAACACATACATACTCAACACACACACACACACTCAACACACACATACGTACTAAACACATACATACTGAACACACACATACATACTCAACACACGTACTAAGCACACACACGTACTCAACACACACACATACTCAACACACGTACTCAACACATGTACTCAACACACACACACACGTACTCAACACACACACACTCAACACAGGTGCTCAACACACACACACACACGTACTCAACACATGTACCCAACACACACATACGTACTCAACACATGTACTCAACACACACACACTCAACACAGGTGCTCAACACACACACACACACACACGTACTCAACACATGTACTCAACACACACACATACGTACTCAACACACACACATACGTACTCAACACACACACATACTCAACACACACACACACTCAACACATGTACTCAACACACACACACACACACACGTACTCAACACATGTACTCAGCACACACACATACGTACTCAACACATGTACTCAGCACACACACATACGTACTCAACACATGTACTCAACACACACACACATACGTACTCAACACACACACACACGTACTCAACACACACACACACACACACTCAACACATGTACTCAACACACACACACACGTACTCAACACACACACATACGTACTCAACACGTACTCAGCACACACACACACACACACACACACACACACGTACTCAACACACACACACACACACACACACACACACACACACACACACACACACACACACACACACTCAACACACGTACTCAACACACACACACACACACACACACACACACACACACTCAACACACGTACTCAACACACACACACACACACACACGTACTCAACACACACACACACACACACATACTCAACACACGTGCATGGAAATGTTGACAACTTGTTTAATAACTCATAAAACATTCTTCAAACAATAAAACAATTTGATAGTTCTGTACAATGCTTACTAAGCAGTTTAATTCTATATAGAAAATGCAGGAGTAGTTTAAATGACCAAACTCCTTCAGATTTAATGGCAGGTACTCTGGGAAAAATAACAGCATTCCATCCACAAATATCTTCAAGCAATAAATATGTATTTATAAATAGTGTAAATGTACATCAGGATTAGAAACAAACGAGGAAGGAAAAAACACAGACCATTTAAACGGTTTTCCTTACTCTATGTGCAACCCAGTTTCTTTGTGACTTGGCTGTTGTTTTTTCCACAATTATTTTCCTTTTTCTTACCTAAGAAACAAAATATCCAACGTGGTGTCAAAATAACCAGACAGGAAAAACATAAAAGCAGTAAAAAATTATATATATATATATATATATATATATATATATATATATATATATATATATATGATATATATACATATATATATATATACATACATACATATATACATATATATATATATATCCTAATTCTTCACATTACAAATATTTTTTTGTAGATTTTGCCATCCAAAGTCGTCGTAAAATCGCTATCTACCGTACAAAAGCTAGGCTAGCGCTCCTCTGTGAAGGCCAACCCTCGAGACACAAGGAAAGATCTCAGCATGTTAACAAAATACAAAACCGCGTCTCGGGTCAGGGGTCAGTAGTCTGTAGGGGACAGCTGTGATGGACACTATGTACAAAACCAGTTTCCCATAATTCCTCCCCAGTTTTCGAGATTCATTTCTCACGTGAAGCAGCGGCGAGCCGCCCATCCAGGAGGAGGAGAGAGGAAGTCGCTCTCCAGCGCCCCCGCAGGCCATAACCACACACTGCAGTTATACACATAACCACACACTGCAGTTATACACATAACCACACACTGCAGTTATACACATAACCACACACTGCAGCTATACACCGGTTGCATAGACACACACAGCCGCTCGTGTGCTCGCGACGGACTCCGGCCTGTCCTGAACATCAGGGGCCGTTTGCAGAGTTCCTGTAGTGGCAGATCATCCACATGGAGAGCGGCTCAATGTCAAGATGAAGACGAATGCAGAGCAGGAGCCTGGAAAACACAAGCAAAGAGCGTTACTCCAGAGACTCGTTACACGCACGCACGCACGCACGCACGCACGCACTGCGTTTCTGCGCGCGATCTTCACGTGATGTGCGAGCTTCTGTCTGAGTGTTGGTTTGTCACAATAAATCAGGCATTAGTTCAACATAATACACATCTGATGGTCGAAACTCGCTTTAATGTTCAAACTGGCAGGGCTTAAAACGCATACAAATGGCAAGCTTTGTGAGGACGCAGGTGAAAGATCTGCCTTCAGGGCGCGCGCACGCGTTATCAGAGACGCGACACGGTTCAAATTGTTTTTGAATAGTGCACAATCTCTTTAAATGTTGAAACTGGCAAGCCTTTAAACGCATACTTGACAAACTTTATGAGCACGAAAGTGAAAGCGGCTTCGGGCTTGCGCGCGCCGTCTGTGTGTGTGTGTGTCGGTGGCAGCGCATAGGCTATAAGAACCGCAATTAACTGACCTGTATAAACTGTGTAAAACATGTAGTTGCTATAGTGATTCTGGGCATCTATAAACACAGATAACCGCTCCTGCATCTCTCTGTGTGTCTGCAAACTGCACTAGCTGTGACTGACGGGGCGGAGTCACGTGAAAACCCAAATAACCGACATGGTAAAAATACGTCGGTAAGAGGATCTGAATGGGGCGGCAGTGGCTCAGTGGTTCATGTAGGTTGTCTACAAACCGGAAGGTTGGTGGTTCGATCCCCGGTTCCACCTGACCAAGTGCCGAGGTGTCCATGAGCAAGACACCTAACCCCAGCTGCTCCCGACGAGCTGGATGGCGCCTTGCATGGCTGACACCGCCGTCGGTGTGTGAATGAGTGTGTGAATGGGTGAATGTGAGGCAAAATGTAAAGCGCTTTGGATGGCCGTAGGTCTGTTAAAAAGCGCTATATAAATGCAGTCCATTTACCATTTACCATTTTGAATGTTGGTGTCGGTTATTTTTCGATTAATCGTACAGCCCTACACACTCAGATAGTCTTCAAAAATGACCTCTAGCTTAGTGAATACTTGTCTAACAAACATGAGACATGAAGCGCGCGCTCTATTGAGATTCAAATACTGGCTCCAGAGTCGACGCCCACACACACATCATCTCAAACTAACACATCAAGTACTGCACTCCTACTTCAACTACATCGTTCTGAGACGCGTTTAATAATCCTGGAATAATTCTCTATGACAAGCTGTTGATTTCTGAAAGAAACGATCCCCCGCTGTGTATAAGGAGGCTAAGTTTATCTGTGAATATTAAACGCAAAAACCTGCGCGAGGACGCACTGAAGCTTTCTTTGTTTAAATTAGCTCAAAATTACTCTCAGATGTAAGAAATTACCTTGACAAACTTTACATCATTTAAAAGATCTAAGACTCAAGCTTCCATTTTTGACCTGTTTTATTCTCAAAGTCATATAGTGACCGTGATATGTTAATATGTGTCAGGAGTTATGAATATGAAAACCGCGTCGGTACCGTTTGATTGTAATATGAGCCTCAGCTGCTCTCATTCATAAACTCCTCTATTCTCCTCACGAAGACTCGCGACAAATCAACATCACTCAGGGCTTTCAAAAGTGTGCAGATGAGGAGAAATATTGATAGATTCTCATATGTCTGTGTCTAACTTCTATACAGAGAAGTGTTATTATTTCAATCTGTTGTGTTTTCAGTTCACACTGGCAGCCAGAGGGCGCTCTGAGCACATGAGTCCATATACGAGACGACTCAACTCCTGCAGGACTTCAGATGACGCCGCTCTGCATCAACACACACTCATGCTCATCTCTATACCGTATTCATTAACTACATGTATTCTTATTTCACTTATTTCTGTGCCATAGTTATTATATTGATTAATAATAGATAGTTAGCTCATCTGTGTGCTTTGTATATGTGTGAATGCATAACATGTACAAATCAATTTAAATTGTAATGTAGATGCATTTTCTGTGAAGCTGCTTTGAAATGATTTGTATCATGAAAAGCGATATACAAATAAATTTGAATTTAATTGATTATCCGGTAGACGAAGAAGATACCATGTGACATTCTCTCTGACATGAACAGCTACCAGAAATCGCTATAACATGCAGATAGACACGCAATCATAAGATGATAATAAACACACAATCACGACAACATATGGCTTATCTGTGTTATTTAAACCATGTTTTCATAATAGATTATATTTATAATCTAACCAATGCTATTCAAGCTTTTATAATTATGCAGAATATTGTAAAATGATATATTTTCTGTGTGATTTTTTGATCCAAAGCCAAATGAGATCACATAAGGTTATTTAAAACATTTGACTTGTGATATAAAGTAAGTTTGGAGTTTTAATCTCATTAATTGTTGTGTTTTAATAAATTGGTGTAATAAATCATAAATTATGGTTTAATAAATCATAAATTGTTGTGGCAGATAATATAGATTGTTTTCAGCAAAAACTCACTTCATTTTGATTTTCCCCCCAGAAATTTTCACTTATCTAGTAAATTAATCTTGATTTAAGAATTTTTAATATTTGGACTGGAAAAAAGAAAAAATACCAAATAAGAAGAGCATTTTTTTGCAGTGTAGTCAAATCTTCTGTTCATTTCAAATATAATAGGCCTTTGTTGACTACATTCCAAATATAATAAACTACAAAAAAATATATTTCCTTTGCTCTGTTGCTCTCTGTCACATAGGCCTACCTGAAGCTCATTCATTATGCAGCTCATTATGCAGGTCATTATGTTCTTTTGTCCTCTCAGGGGATCTCCAGCATTATTCATTAGCTATCACGCCTCCTCACATATTGGCTTTGTGAAGAAAATCTTACAAATTGTAAATGAATATATTGTTTTATGTGAATGAATAGGCTCAATAATTCTCACATCAGTTTAAAGAAAAAACTCAATGCAAATACACCCATTAGTCAAAAGTCTTGTGAACACATATCTACTGTGTGTTTTGAGGCCTTCATTTTAAAACAAAGTTTTTTCAAAAACCATGCATAAACATTTTTATGTTATGTACATACATGTTGCTCTCATATTCTGGTAGCCCAGTTTGTGCTGAATAAAGTGTAATTACACTTCATGTGTTTATAAGCAACTGAAAAAAACACAAATGTCAGAGCATGTCAAGACTTCTCCAGGGCCTTAACCAGCTCATTCTCCAGAGTTAGCTCGTTCGCTATAGTCCTCGTCTTGGGTGTGAATGGGCTTTAGTGTGCGCTCCATCTCTCTGGGCTGCTAGAGCCAACGCTCACCCCCTGGTTCAAGAACGGCATAAAACCGAAAGGACTTACTAATGAGAACTGGTCGTAAACCTGCATGAGGTCGTCCATCCGGAACTGCTCCAGCACCACAAACCCGTCCAGCTCGCCGCTGGCCTTCCGGGCGCAGTCCTGACAGTGGACCACGGACGCCTTGCGGGAGAAGCTGTCGCTCGTCACGAAGAGCAGGTTGAACACCTCCACCTGCAACAGCACAGGAGTCATGTGACTTCAGCACAGGAGTCATGCAGAGGTGGACAAACTACACAACTCCATTACTCGAGTGAAAGTAAAAGTACTGGTCAAATATTACTCCGTTACAAGTGAAAGTTGTTAAAAACTATTTTTACTTCAGTAAAAGTACAGAAGTACTTGCTTTTAAAAGTACTTAAGTATCAAAAGTAAATTTCCTTTTTTATGTCAATGCATTATTTTATTATTGTTGCATTGTTGTATAAATGTGGTTTAAGCCAGTCAGTGATGCTCCATACGACTAACTTGAACTAATTTAAACACTTAAAGTTACAAAGCTTTTTACAAAGCTGCTGTCACTTTAAGGCAGAATGCACAAATCCTACACACTGATACACATCCAATATTCCCCCAACTATTTACGTTCACTTATGACATAATCAACTTTGTTTACGTGAATACTTTCCAAAATGAAAATTGACATTTTGTGTGTATTGGTCTGTTTAAGTGCGAAAACCCCCACAAAAGAAAGCTGTAATCAGTCCTCATGCTCTGGCATCTCAAAGACACAAACTGAGCTCTTTCATCATCCATATGTCTATGCTTCTCTTTCTCCCAGACATTTACATTTTGCAAAAAAAAAAAACTTTTAAAGAAGAAACAAAAAAATCATCCACTGACTTGCAAAGCTGCTAAAGAAACGACTTTCGACTTTGAGGATCTTGATAGAAATGTAGTGGAGTAAAAAGTACGATATTTGTCTTTCAAATGTAGTGAAGTTAAAGTAAAAGTTTCCCTAAAAAATAATACTTCAGTAAAGTACAGATACTCAAAAAGTGTACTTAAGTACAGTACTCAAGTAAATGTGCTCAGTTACTGTCCAGCACTGGAGCCATGTGACTTCAGCTCATGGGCTGAGGAGAACAGCTATTGGTCCAGGACTCACCTCACAGATGGAGCAGTAATGGGCCGGCTCATCTCGGCCTCTCCTGTGCCAGATGGTCTCCTTCCCAGCAGCCACCAGCGCCTCCTTTATGGCCTGGCACTGCTTGAGCGTCCGCAGCAGACAGAACCTGTGGAGCAGAGAGAGATCAGTCATCACCGCCAGAGGAGGATGGGACTCCGCCTGAGGAAACCCCACTCACTTGATCATCTCAAACAGCTTGAGGTCGGACACTTTAATGTTCCTCGCCATGTTCCAGGACAGATGCACCATGGGAACCATCGATTTCACGCTCTGGAGTTTGTTCCACTCGTAACGCTCGACGGCCAGCTTGTACTGATACGCTACAGGAAGCAGACACACACAACAATCACATGACGGACCACAGCGGACTCCACACACGGATCATCTGTGTGTGTAGCGTGTTCATTCAAGTAGGTTATGCATGTAGCGTGTTCGTTCATGTAGGTTATGCGTGAAGCGTGTTCGTTCATGTAAGTTATGCGTGTAGCGTGTTCGTTCATGTAGGTTATGCGTGTAGCGTGTTCGTTCATGTAGGTTATGCGTGTAGCGTGTTCGTTCATGTAGGTTATGCGTGAAGCGTGTTCGTTCATGTAGGTTATGCGTGTAGTGTGTTCGTTCATGTAGGTTATGCGTGTAGTGTGTTCGTTCATGTAGGTTATGCGTGTAGCGTGTTCGTTCATGTAGGTTATGCGTGTAGCGTGTTCGTTCATGTAGGTTATGCGTGTAGCGTGTTCGTTCACGTAGGTTATGCGTGAAGCGTGTTCGTTCATGTAGGTTATGCGTGTAGCGTGTTCGTTAATGTAGGTTGTGCGTGTAGCGTGTTCCTTCATGTAGGTTATGCGTGTAGCGTGTTCGTTCACGTAGGTTATGCGTGAAGCGTGTTCGTTCATGTAGGTTATGCGTGTAGCGTGTTCGTTAATGTAGGTTGTGCGTGTAGCGTGTTCCTTCATGTAGGTTGTGCGTGTAGCGTGTTCCTTCATGTAGGTTATGCGTGTAGCGTGTTCGTTCATGTAGGTTATGCGTGTAGCGTGTTCGTTAATGTAGGTTGTGCGTGTAGCGTGTTCGTTCACGTAGGCTGCGCACCGGTTAGAGGGCCCACGTTCCAGGAGATGTTATTGCACCAGCCGATGGCCTGGACCCAGTGGACCGTTCCGGTGTTCAGCCAGACCAGATCTCCGGGCCGCTGGATGAACCGGTACACCGGCACGTTAGCCTCGTACAAATCCTCCAGATTCGGCCACCACGAACCCTTCAGGAAGTTGATGTTGTTCCTGCAAAAAGTCGTCAGAAGAGACACATTTCAATCCAAGAACTGATAGAAGCCATTTAAGATCCGCCACATGATCTGAGGCATCAGACCAACTACGGTCATCAATTACTCATGACGTTTCTCTCGTTCATCTTCCAAACACAAATGAAGATATTTGAGCAATTTCTGTTCCTCCATTCAAAGTCCATTCCTCCAAAACTGTGACCCATAGGAATGGAGCGGTTTAATCCAAGTCTCCTGAAGAGACACAATCTCTTATGATCAGATTTAATTCACATGTAAACATTAATCAGCAAACAAACATCGATGAGGTTCCCTCTTGTGTGTTTTTCGGCACACTTGAGCTTCTGTAAGAACCCATGAGGTTTGCTGTCGCCAGAGATCAGCTTTCTTCTTCAGATCAATGCTCCGCTGAAATCTGTTGATCATATGAAGCCTCTAGGCGCTCCACATCTCTGTAGTTTAGGGTGCACAGGCTTTCACTGGAGGAACAGATCTCGGAGACGTAAATATCTTCATTTACTCGCCCTCATGCCAAATAAGATGCTCGTTGGTCTACGAAACACAAATGATGACACTTTTCCTCTCAGGGTAAAGCATCCTTCACCTTTGACTCAGGGTTCCTACACATTCTACATTTCCAGACTAACATTTTCCGTAGATTAGCCAGAACATATTTATCTAACACGTGCAGCATTGCTCTTGGTCTATAGTAGAGGCATTGTTTTTATCAGTGATAACTAGGGTTGAGTTTTTTTCGATACCGATACTTTTTTTTATTTTATTTTTTAAGAGCCACAAAACGAAGTGGATGACATTAAAGAATGGCTTTTTATTGATTTTTTTTTTAAATTATTTAAATTGAACCATTTATTAAAAGTTTAAAGTTTACTTAAATATATATAAATATAAATAAATACAAAACACAATTTACTTAAATTCACAGTAAAACCTAAGCCACTAACTCAACTACAACAGGCCTAATTTAACACTAATAACAGTTACAGTAATAACAGCAGAGTCTGTGTTCTTGCTCTGCTACAAACCAGCTTCAAGCTTCAGCTTTATTTTGAAATATGATCATATTCTCTGGCTAAATATTTTAGAACGCATCGCCTTATTGTTTCCATGGCGACACGTCATGCTTCTCACATGAGCGGCCACAATAGCTCAGCTGTGTCGGGGTTATTTCGTTTTTTCTTAAAAATATTAACAAACTATGTCATGAACTATCTGATATTCCGATTTTCAAATATGTGAATGTGAATGTGTGTTAGTTGATCTAAAATGCGCAATGGGTGCCACCATTTTAGTTTGCGCCTCTTTAGTTGTCGGATTTATAACACGTATATTCATCCACGTCTCACGAAATACATGAAAGTAAATGAGCGCTGAACTGGGAGAAGAATAGAGTGAACTATAGACTTACTATATAATGTGTATCTGATGTGAATAAAACACGCAAGTTAGTCAAATTATACCTGTCTGAAAGGATTATTGCCACTTCCATAGCAGGGTTCCCACTCTTTCATGAACACCAGATTCAAGGACTTTTTAAAGCACCTTTTATGTTAAATCAAGCACAATAAAAACGATTACGGTGTGTGTGTTACTGCCAATATCTCAAACACCTACTGTACCTGTGTCTATCATTAATGCAGTAACACTAAAGCATAAACTGACAAATAAATACAATTTCCAATGAGGAAAAATTAGCAATTTTACAAAATCCAATGAGGAAAGAGGCTGGTGTAGAAGAGCGAGCGAGTTTTAACGAGAGATGTAGTTTGCAGCTCTTATTCCTGCTTTTAACATTTACTTCACACTAGTTTTAGTTTTCTTTTTTATAAATCTTTACTTAATTAAAACATCAAAATATAGAGATAATATTGTTTTCCAATTAAATGAAAAGATATGGACAAGTTAAATGTTAGGCATTAAAAATATGCTAAATTATTTATTAAATCACCTGTACATGTACCTTTTTAAAAATTAATTTGAAGGATTTTAAGACCTGCACATATATTATATTTAATAGATATAATCGCTGCCGTAATAACGGCCCATTTTCTTCTTTTTCTTTTTTGAGCGGTGATGAAATATATTACTCTTGTAAATACTTGCCAGCATTTCAGTAATAAAAGTCTAGATCTTTAAAATGCATCCAAATTACAGCAAAGCACAACCGTACGGTGGCCTGCAGGGGCCAAAAAGGATATAAACAGTGAATTTTGTAGTGATCTCATTTTGAAAAAACGGCAATTAAATGACCACACATCTTTGGTGTTTGTCTAAAACAGTGGGTAATTCGGCCGGGGATTTTAACGCGGGTGGTGGGAGAAAAACACTGACATTCTGGATTCGGGCGGCAATAAAATCCCAGACTAGCCCCTGACAATGATGAAAATACCTCACGACCCCACCAGAAACAACTACCGAACGAATAGGGCTTTAGACAGCAGATGGCGCTTATGGAACAGCAGAAATATATTGAAATATCTTCCTCCCGTAATGCGGTTTTGTTCCGGCTTTGGCAGCGCATGAAGGCCAATGTTTGTAATAGCACATGCTAATCTAACAAAATATAGTTCACACTTAATTCAAGCACTTTCAAGGACCTGTTTTTGTTTTCAAGTACTTTCCAGGCCTTGAATCCATGTGTCTGAAACTCAAGAACTATCAAGAAGCGTGGGAACCCTGCCATAGACATCAGTGTGTGTGTTTTTTGCTAGTACTCGTGTGCATTTACACGTCTGAAACCTAAAATAGACATGATGTGGTTGAAAACACTGAATAGTTGTGATATGTGATGAGCGCTGAGCGTGTTTGTCTCTGGCTCTGCGCCAGCCAAAGCACGAAAGCACGTTTGAATTTAAGTGGCACCGAAATCTGCGTTCTGATTGGGTCCGGTACACACCGGTTCTATAGGTACCGGTGTCATATTGGCACAGGGTTCCCACTCTTTCATCAACACCAGATTCAAGGACTTTTTCAAGCACCATTTATTTAGCTTATTCACCGAATCCCCCAGAGTTAGATAAGTCCATACACACTATTCTCATCTCCATGTCTGGTTGTGTCTCACCTCTGTCTGACGCACCCACCGCTAGCCTAGCTTAGAACAAAGACTGGAGGTAAATGGCTCCAGCTAGCCTAGCTTAGCACAAAGACTGGAGGTAAATGGCTCCAGCTAGCCTAGCTTAGCACAAAGACTGGAGGTAAACGGCTACAGCTAGCCAACTGCTCAATAAGTGACAAAATAACGGCAACATTATCCTATTTAGATGTTGTAATGTGTATAGTTACATTGTGTACTAAAACCGACCGGAAAATGAAAAGTTGTGATTTTCTAGACTGATATGGCTAGGAACTATACTCTCATTCCTGCGTAATAATCACGGAACTTTGAGCCGTCCCATGGGTGCAGCGGCGCAATAATATCACACAGCACCTGAAAATAGTCCCAGCACGCTCTCTGTGCAAGCAAGTTGTCACGTTGGTTATGTTGACGGAAGTTAGCCTATTTTCAGGCGTCGCGTAATATTGCGCCGCTTCACCCATGGTACGGCTCAAAGTTCCATGATTATTACGCAGGAATGAGAGTATAGTTCCGAGGCTAGCCATATCGGCATAGAAAATCGCAACTTTTCATTTTCAGCAAGTGTATGTACTGCTCTTCATCGGTTCAAGTTTTTCTTCCCCGCTACCCCCCCAAACATAAGCAACGTTTCGTTCGGTCTTTGATAGACAATTTTTGAAATAACACCATTCTAAACTACATTTATTTCAAATTTAATTCAAGCACTTTCAAGGACCTGTGTTTGTTTTCAAGTACTTTCCAGGCCTTGAATCCATGTGTCTGAAATTCAAGAACTAATTCAACCCTGGGAAAAGAGCCTAGAATTTACTCATTTCTGTTCCTCAATCACTGAAGGAAAACACTGCCTTTGAGATGAATGCATTAGAATTTGATCATTTTAGAAAACTGAATAGGGTCACATGTGTTTACACACTCATCCAGAGTCAGTGTGTGGGAACCCTGAAGCCCACAGAACCGCACATACTTCTCACAGAACGGCACATACTTCTCTCAGAACCGCACATACTTCTCACAGAACGGCACATACTTCTCACAGAACCGCACATACTTCTCACAGATCCGCACATACTTCTCTCAGAACCGCACATACTTCTCACAGAACCGCACATACTTCTCACAGAACCGCACATACTTCTCACAGATCCGCACATACTTCTCTCAGAACCGCACATACTTCTCACAGAACCGCGCATACTCCTCACAGAACCGCACATACTTCTCACAGAACCACACATACTCCTCACAGAACCGCGCATACTCCTCACAGAACCACACATACTTCTCTCAGAACCGCACATACTTCTCACAGAACGGCACATACTTCTCACAGAACCGCACATACTTCTCTCAGAACCGCACATACTTCTCACAGAACGGCACATACTTCTCACAGAACCGCACATACTTCTCACAGAACCGCACATACTTCTCACAGATCCGCACATACTTCTCTCAGAACCGCACATACTTCTCACAGAACCACACATACTTCTCACAGAACCGCGCATACTCCTCACAGAACCGCACATACTTCTCACAGAACCACACATACTCCTCACAGAACCGCGCATACTCCTCACAGAACCACACATACTCCTCACAGAACCGCACATACTTCTCACAGAACCGCGCATACTCCTCACAGAACCACACATACTTCTCACAGAACCGCGCATACTCCTCACAGAACCGCACATACTTCTCACAGAACCACACATACTCCTCACAGAACCGCGCATACTCCTCACAGAACCGCACATACTTCTCACAGAACCACACATACTCCTCACAGAACCGCGCATACTCCTCACAGAACCACACATACTCCTCACAGAACCGCACATACTTCTCACAGAACCGCGCATACTCCTCACAGAACCACACATACTTCTCACAGAACCGCGCATACTCCTCACAGAACCACACATACTTCTCACAGAACCGCGCATACTCCTCACAGAACCGCGCATACTCCTCACAGAACCACACATACTCCTCACAGAACCGCACATACTTCTCACAGAACCGCACATACTTCTCACAGAACCGCACATACTTCTCACAGAACCACACATACTTCTCTCAGAACCGCACATACTTCTCTCAGAACCACACATACTTCTCACAGAACGGCACATACTTCTCACAGAACCGCACATACTCCTCACAGAACCGCACATACTTCTCTCAGAACCGCACATACTTCTCACAGATCCGCACATACTTCTCACAGAACCGCACATACTTCTCTCAGAACCGCACATACTTCTCTCAGAACCGCACATACTTCTCACAGAACCGCACATACTTCTCACAGAACCGCACATACTTCTCTCAGAACCGCACATACTTCTCTCAGAACCGCACATACTTCTCACAGAACCGCACATACTTCTCTCAGAACCGCACATATTTCTCACAGAACCGCACATACTTCTCACAGAACCGCACATACTTCTCACAGAACCGCACATACTCCTCACAGAACGGCACATACTTCTCTCAGAACCGCTCATACTCTCACAGAACCGCACATGCTTCTCTCAGAACGGCACATACTTCTCTCAGAACCGCTCATACTTCTCACAGAACCGCACATGCTTCTCTCAGAACCGCACATACTTATCACAGAACCGCACATACTTCTCACAGAACCGCACATACTTCTCACAGAACCGCTCATACTTCTCACAGAACCGCACATACTTCTCACAGAACCGCACATACTTCTCACAGAACCGCACATACTTCTCACAGAACCGCACATACTTCTCACAGAACCGCACATACTCCTCACAGAACCGCACATACTTCTCTCAGAACCGCACATACTTCTCACAGATCCGCACATACTTCTCACAGAACCGCACATACTTCTCTCAGAACCGCACATACTTCTCTCAGAACCGCACATACTTCTCACAGAACCGCACATACTTCTCACAGAACCGCACATACTTCTCTCAGAACCGCACATACTTCTCACAGAACCGCACATACTTCTCTCAGAACCGCACATACTTCTCACAGAACCGCACATACTTCTCACAGAACCGCACATACTCCTCACAGAACCGCACATACTTCTCTCAGAACCGCACATACTTCTCACAGATCCGCACATACTTCTCACAGAACCGCACATACTTCTCTCAGAACCGCACATACTTCTCACAGAACCGCACATACTTCTCACAGAACCGCACACTCCTCACAGAACCGCACATACTTCTCACAGAACCGCACATACTTCTCACAGAACCGCACATACTTCTCACAGAACCGCACATACTTCTCACAGAACCGCACACTTCTCACAGATCCGCACATACTTCTGACAGAACCGCACATACTTCTCACAGAACCGCACATACTTCTCACAGAACCGCACATACTTCTCACAGAACCACACATACTTCTCTCAGAACCGCACATACTTCTCACAGAACGGCACATACTTCTCTCAGAACCGCTCATACTTCTCACAGAACCACACATGCTTCTCACAGAACGGCACATACTTCTCTCAGAACCGCTCATACTCTCACAGAACCGCACATGCTTCTCTCAGAACGGCACATACTTCTCTCAGAACCGCTCATACTTCTCACAGAACCGCACATGCTTCTCTCAGAACCGCACATACTTATCACAGAACCGCACATACTTCTCACAGAACCTCACATACTCTCACAGAACCACACATGCTTCTCACAGAACCGCACATACTTCTCACAGAACCGCACATACTTCTCACAGAACCGCACATACTTCTCACAGAACCGCACATACTTCTCACAGAACCGCACATACTTCTCACAGAACCGCACATACTTCTCACAGAACCACACATACTTCTCAGAGAACCACACATACTTCTCTCAGAATCGCACATACTTCTCTAAGAACCGCACATACTTCTCACAGAACCGCTCATACTTCTCACAGAACCACACATACTTCTCACAGAACCGCTCATACTTCTCTCAGAACCGCTCATACTTCTCTCAGAACGGCACATACTTCTCACAGAACCGCTCATACTTCTCACAGAACCACACATACTTCTCACAGAACCGCTCATACTTCTCACAGAACGGCACATACTTCTCACAGAACCGCTCATACTTCTCTCAGAACCGCACATACTTCTCTCAGAACCACACATACTTCTCTCAGAACCGCACATACTTCTCACAGAACGGCACATACTTCTCACAGAACCACACATACTCCTCACAGAACGGCACATACTTCTCTCAGAACCACACATACTTCTCACAGAACGGCACATACTTCTCTCAGAACCGCACATACTTCTCTCAGAACCACACATACTTCTCTCAGAACCGCACATACTTCTCACAGAACCGCTCATACTTCTCACAGAACCACACATACTTCTCACAGAACCGCTCATACTTCTCACAGAACGGCACATACTTCTCACAGAACCGCACATACTTCTCTCAGAACCGCACATACTTCTCTCAGAACCGCACATACTTCTCACAGAACCGCACATACTTATCTCAGAACGGCACATACTTCTCACAGAACCACACATACTTCTCACAGAACCGCACATACTTCTCACAGAACGGCACATACTTCTCACAGAACCGCACATACTTCTCTCAGAACCACACATACTTCTCACAGAACCGCACATACTTCTCTCAGAACCGCACATACTTCTCTCAGAACCACACATACTTCTCACAGAACCGCACATACTTCTCACAGAACCACACATACTTCTCACAGAACCGCACATACTTCTCACAGAACGGCTCATACTCTCACAGAACCGCACATGCTTCTCTCAGAACCACACACTCCTCACTGAACCGCTCATACTTCTCACAGAACCGCACATACTCCTCACAGAACCGCACATACTTCTCACAGAACCGCTCATACTTCTCTCAGAACCACACATACTTCTCACAGAACCGCACATACTTCTCACAGAACCACACATACTTCTCTCAGAACCGCACATACTTCTCTCAGAACCACACATACTTCTCACAGAACCGCTCATACTTCTCACAGAACCGCTCATACTTCTCACAGAACCGCACATACTTCTCTCAGAACCACACATACTTCTCACAGAACCGCTCATACTTCTCACAGAACCGCACATACTTCTCACAGAACCGCTCATACTTCTCACAGAACCGCACATACTTCTCACAGAACCGCTCATACTTCTCACAGAACCGCACATACTTCTCTCAGAACCGCACATACTTCTCTCAGAACCGCTCATACTTCTCTCAGAACCGCACATACTTCTCTCAGAACCGCTCATACTTCTCTCAGAACCGCACATACTTCTCACAGAACCGCACATACTTCTCTCAGAACCACACATACTTCTCTCAGAACCACACATACTTCTCACAGAACCGCACATACTTCTCACAGAACCGCACATACTTCTCACAGAACCACACATACTTCTCACAGAACCACACATACTTCTCACAGAACCACACATACTTCTCACAGAACCGCACATACTTCTCACAGAACCACACATACTTCTCACAGAACCACACATACTTCTCACAGAACCACACATACTTCTCACAGAACCACACATACTTCTCACAGAACCACACATACTTCTCACAGAACCACACATACTTCTCTCAGAACCACACATACTTCTCACAGAACCGCACATACTTCTCTCAGAACCGCTCATACTTCTCTCAGAACCGCACATACTTCTCTCAGAACCGCTCATACTTCTCTCAGAACCGCACATACTTCTCACAGAACCGCACATACTTCTCTCAGAACCACACATACTTCTCTCAGAACCACACATACTTCTCACAGAACCGCACATACTTCTCACAGAACCGCACATACTTCTCACAGAACCACACATACTTCTCACAGAACCACACATACTTCTCACAGAACCACACATACTTCTCACAGAACCGCACATACTTCTCACAGAACCGCACATACTTCTCACAGAACCGCACATACTTCTCACAGAACCACACATACTTCTCACAGAACCACACATACTTCTCACAGAACCACACATACTTCTCACAGAACCACACATACTTCTCTCAGAACCACACATACTTCTCACAGAACCGCACATACTTCTCACAGAACCGCACATACTTCTCACAGAACCGCACATACTTCTCACAGAACCACACATACTTCTCACAGAACCACACATACTTCTCACAGAACCACACATACTTCTCACAGAACCACACATACTTCTCACAGAACCACACATACTTCTCACAGAACCACACATACTTCTCACAGAACCACACATACTTCTCTCAGAACCGCACATACTTCTCTCAGAACCGCACATACTTCTCTCAGAACCGCACATACTTCTCTCAGAACCACACATACTTCTCACAGAACCACACATACTTCTCACAGAACCACACATACTTCTCTCAGAACCGCACATACTTCTCTCAGAACCACACATACTTCTCTCAGAACCGCACATACTTCTCTCAGAACCACACATACTTCTCTCAGAACCACACATACTTCTCACAGAACCACACATACTTCTCACAGAACCGCACATACTTCTCACAGAACCACACATACTTCTCACAGAACCACACATACTTCTCACAGAACCACACATACTTCTCACAGAACCACACATACTTCTCTCAGAACCGCACATACTTCTCTCAGAACCGCACTAGGCTTGCTACGATAGTCGGTGTTACCGGTGTTACCGGTCTCCAGACTCAACACCGGTTACATCACTTGCCCACCGTGGCACCGCCCACCGTCTTTTAGATTTTTTTATAGTAATAAAATAATTTAGTTCAGTTAGAGAACAGACAATACAAATAAAAACTGAATAATAAATTCAGTAATATAATAATAATAATAATAATTCTTAATAAAGCATGACCCGACCGTGAGTCTCGGCAGCGGCAGGAGTCATTCATCAGATTTAAGAGTGAGGAGCTGACTGAGATGATCGCGCAAGATTTGGTTTCAAAGCGAAACGTAAAAGCGCCTATTTAAGGGAGTTTGTCATTTGTTTTGTTGTTTTGTTTTTCATTAAAACTAATAGGCTAATGAACCCACAATTCAAGCAACCCGCAGCCGAATTGGCGCTAATTCAAAACTGAAAGTAAAATGTGCACGGCCGCACAGAGCGCGCATTGTTTACTTTGGCCTGGCTCCGCAGCGCGAGCCTCCGCGCATTTATTTTTTGCCGCGCGCACCCTCGCGCTCGTGCGGGCGCGTTGAGTATAAACAAGGGGACGAACTGTTATTCATTCATGGCGTGCATCTCAATCATAGACTGATCAATGCTTGATCAGTGCCCTGACTACTGATTCTGAACTAGGGAACTGATTGAGACGCACCCATGGCCTCACAGAGCGCGCATTTACAGACGAGCTGTCATTCACGGTGTGTGCGCACTGGCGCGTTTTCAGTTCAGAGCGGTCGTGTGCATGTTACTTTCGGTTAGATAGAATTAGTGATTTAAAAGCCTCCGCCGGTGATACCGGTATTACCGGTGTTGTCACACATCAATTAACCGGTGGGAAAATTTCCTCACCGTCACATCCCTAAACCGCACATACTTCTCACAGAACCGCACATACTTCTCTCAGAACCGCACATACTTCTCACAGAACCGCACATACTTCTCTCAGAACCGCACATACTTCTCACAGAACCGCACATACTTCTCACAGAACCGCACATACTTCTCACAGAACCACACATACTTCTCACAGAACCGCTCATACTTCTCTCAGAACCGCACATACTTCTCACAGAACCGCACATACTTCTCACAGAACCGCACATACTTCTCTCAGAACCGCATATACTTCTCACAGAACCGCACATACTCCTCACAGAACCGCTCATACTTCTCTCAGAACCGCACATACTTCTCTCAGAACCGCACATACTTCTCACAGAACCGCACATACTTCTCTCAGAACCGCACATACTTCTCACAGAACCGCACATACTTCTCTCAGAACCGCACATACTTCTCTCAGAACCGCTCATACTTCTCTCAGAACCGCACATACTTCTCACAGAACCGCACATACTTCTCTCAGAACCGCACATACTTCTCACAGAACCGCTCATACTTCTCTCAGAACCGCACATACTTCTCTCAGAACCGCACATACTTCTCTCAGAACGGCACATACTTCTCTCAGAACCGCACATACTTCTCACAGAACCGCACATACTTCTCTCAGAACCGCACATACTTCTCTCAGAACGGCACATACTTCTCTCAGAACCGCACATACTTCTCTCAGAACGGCACATACTTCTCTCAGAACCGCACATACTCCTCACAGAACCGCACATACTTCTCACAGAACCGCACATACTTCTCTCAGAACCGCACATACTTCTCACAGAACCGCACATACTTCTCACAGAACCGCACATACTTCTCTCAGAACCGCACATACTTCTCACAGAACCGCACATACTTCTCTCAGAACCGCACATACTTCTCACAGAACCGCACATACTTCTCACAGAACCGCACATACTTCTCACAGAACCACACATACTTCTCACAGAACCGCTCATACTTCTCTCAGAACCGCACATACTTCTCACAGAACCGCACATACTTCTCACAGAACCGCACATACTTCTCTCAGAACCGCACATACTTCTCACAGAACCGCACATACTCCTCACAGAACCGCTCATACTTCTCTCAGAACCGCACATACTTCTCTCAGAACCGCACATACTTCTCACAGAACCGCACATACTTCTCTCAGAACCGCACATACTTCTCTCAGAACGGCACATACTTCTCACAGAACCGCACATACTCCTCACAGAACCGCTCATACTTCTCTCAGAACCGCACATACTTCTCTCAGAGCCGCACATACTTCTCACAGAACCACACATACTTCTCACAGAACCGCACATACTTCTCACAGAACCACACATACTTCTCACAGAACCACACATACTTCTCACAGAACCACACATACTTCTCACAGAACCACACATACTTCTCACAGAACCACACATACTTCTCTCAGAACCGCACATACTTCTCTCAGAACCGCACTAGGCTTGCTACGATAGTCGGTGTTACCGGTGTTACCGGTCTCCAGACTCAACACCGGTTACATCACTTGCCCACCGTGGCACCGCCCACCGTCTTTTAGATTTTTTTATAGTAATAAAATAATTTAGTTCAGTTAGAGAACAGACAATACAAATAAAAACTGAATAATAAATTCAGTAATATAATAATAATAATAATTCTTAATAAAGCATGACCCGACCGTGAGTCTCGGCAGCGGCAGGAGTCATTCATCAGATTTAAGAGTGAGTAGCTGACTGAGATGATCGCGCAAGATTTGGTTTCAAAGCGAAACGTAAAAGCGCCTATTTAAGGGAGTTTGTCATTTGTTTTGTTGTTTTGTTTTTCATTAAAACTAATAGGCTAATG
The DNA here is from genome assembly GCF_949357685.1 of Gobio gobio. Classification (NCBI taxonomy): domain Eukaryota; kingdom Metazoa; phylum Chordata; class Actinopteri; order Cypriniformes; family Gobionidae; genus Gobio; species Gobio gobio. Next base: position 52,950,932 of record NC_137110.1, on the reverse strand, counting down.
AACCCACAATTCAAGCAACCCGCAGCCGAATTGGCGCTAATTCAAAACTGAAAGTAAAATGTGCACGGCCGCACAGAGCGCGCATTGTTTACTTTGGCCTGGCTCCGCAGCGCGAGCCTCCGCGCATTTATTTTTTGCCGCGCGCACCCTCGCGCACATACTTCTCACAGAACCACACATACTTCTCACAGAACCACACATACTTCTCTCAGAACCGCACATACTTCTCACAGAACCACACATACTTCTCACAGAACTGCACATACTTCTCACAGAACCACACATACTTCTCACAGAACCGCACATACTTCTCTCAGAACCGCACATACTTCTCACAGAACCACACATACTTCTCACAGAACCACACATACTTCTCTCAGAACCACACATACTTCTCTCAGAACCACACATACTTCTCACAGAACGGCACATACTTCTCACAGAACCGCTCATACTTCTCACAGAACCACACATACTTCTCACAGAACCACACATACTTCTCACAGAACTCGCTCATCAGGCCCCAGTACGGCTCCGGCACGGCGAACCACTCGCAGTCACCCGGGCCGATGTTGATGTTGACGGCGCAGAAGTTATTGTGCTCCTGATGCCCTGAAGATGAGAGGAGAGATCATGTGACCTGCTGCGACAGACTCAGTTAAAGGGTTTACACCCGTCAGACCTCCGTTCATCTTCAGACACAAATGAAGATATTTTAGTGTAAATCTGATGCTCTGAAAGGCCTCCATTGGCTCAACTTTACACTCTCAAGACCCTTAAAAGACACTAAAGACTAAAGTTACAAAGTCCATCTCACTACAGCGGCTCTACAATAACTTTATGAAGACCAGAATAGTTTCTGTGCGCAAAAAAACCCTAAATAACGACTTACATAGTGATGACGATTTCAAAACACGGCATCATGAAGCTTCAAGCGTTATGAATCAGTGAGTCGATTCAGAGGTTTGGAGCGTTATGAATCAGTGAGTCGATTCAGCGGTTCAGAGCGTTATGAATCAGTGAGTCGAGAGCGTTATGAATCAGTGAGTCGATTCAGCTGCTCAGAGCGTTATGAATCAGTGAGTCGATTCAGCGGTTCGGAGCATAATGAATCAGTGAGTCGATTCAGCGGTTTGAATCGCCAAAGTCACGTGATTTCAGCAGTTTGACACCCGATCCGAATCATGATTCGACTCACTGATTCATAACGCTCCAAACCGCTGAATCGACTCGCTGATTCATAACGCTCCAAACCGCTGAATCGACTCGCTGATTCATAACGCTCCAAACTGCTGAATCGACTCGCTGATTCATAACGCTTCGAAGCTTCATGATGCCGTGTTTTGAAATCGTCATCACTATATAAGTCGTTATTTAGGGTTTTTTTGCGCACAGAAACTATTCTCGTCTTCATAAAGTTATTGTAGAGCCGCTGTAGTGAGATGGACTTTGTAACTTTAGTCTTTAGTGTCTTTTAAGGGTCTTGAGAGTGTAAAGTTGAGCCAATGGAGGCCTTTCAGAGCATCAGATTTACACTAAAATATCTTCATTTGTGTCTGAAGATGAACGGAGGTCTGACGGGTGTCCAACCACATGAGGCTCAGTCATTAATCACACAATTTATAGTTTTGGCTGAACTAACCCTTTAAGGCTGGAGTGTCTAACACAAGCGTCTCTCACCTGGAGTTCTGCTGCCCGGGACCTTCATGAAGAGCTGGACCGTGTTCATACCCAGAATGCTGTGCCCCACGTGACTCAGCAGGTTCCCGGCGGACACCACGCGAGCGAACGCAGGCAGTTTACTCAGTTCCTGCAGCTGCAGCTTCCACCTGCAGGGGGAGCAGCGCCATCAACACCGGCCTGACGGAGCTCAAGTGTGTGTGTGTGTGTGTGTGTGTGTGTGTGTGTGTGTGTGTGAGCTGCAGCTTCCACCTGCAGGGGGAGCAGCGCCATCAACACCGGCCTGACGGAGCTCAAGTGTGTGTGTGTGTGTGTGTGTGTGTGTGTGTGTGAGCTGCAGCTTCCACCTGCAGGGGGAGCAGCGCCATCAACACCGGCCTGACGGAGCTCAAGTGTGTGTGTGTGTGTGTGTGTGTGTGTGTGAGCTGCAGCTTCCACCTGCAGGGGGAGCAGCGCCATCAACACCGGCCTGACGGAGCTCAAGTGTGTGTGTGTGTGTGTGTGTGTGTGTGTGAGCTGCAGCTTCCACCTGCAGGGGGAGCAGCGCCATCAACACCGGCCTGACGGAGCTCAAGTGTGTGTGTGTGTGTGTGTGTGTGTGTGTGTGTGTGTGAGCTGCAGCTTCCACCTGCAGGGGGAGCAGCGCCATCAACACCGGCCTGACGGAGCTCAAGTGTGTGTGTGTGTGTGTGTGTGTGTGTGTGTGTGTGTGTGAGCTGCAGCTTCCACCTGCAGGGGGAGCAGCGCCATCAACACCGGCCTGACGGAGCTCAAGTGTGTGTGTGTGTGTGTGTGTGTGTGTGTCAGTGCATTTGTGACATCACATCAGACCTGCAAACTCCTCAAGAGTAAAAAAGGTGACAGTGTCGCGGGGGATTTTAATATGCAAATGACACATTTCTGAGCGTGACTTACAGAGAATGACATTTTATATTTTAAAAATGATTTTATTTACAACACGGAAACGCCTGGAACTCAAGGAAGTGTTGTGACGCATGACACAAATAAAAGACTGACAGTAGGAGTGTAACGGCACAAGACGAGTTCGGGACCAGCTTTACAAAACTGCTTTTTATATTTAACAGTGGTTTACTGAAGAAGAAAAAAAGTGTCTGTCCTTGAATTAATGAAAATATATCTAAAAGTTTATTTCTGTAAATGATATAGGGAGCCCTTACTTGCACATTAATATTAAAGATTAACAACAGAGCCCAAACTATGAGCCGTAATTCAGCTGCTGTTTATTTCTAGGTCTAATAATCAACACTCAAACAACACACAGTACACAAACATGTAAACTTCACATGAGGCAGTTTTTGCATTAACTTCTAAATCTAATTATAAAATAGTTTTTTTCTCCAATTCGTTGTTGAAATATAATGATTTATACAGCGTGTGTCATTTTCATGACAGGTTTATTTAAACACACATTAATTATCCAGACATCACTAACAGGTTCAGTAGAATATACTGAATATAACGGCTAATATACTGAATATAACGGCTAATATACTGAATATAACGGCTAATATACTGAATATAACGGCTAATATACTGAATATAACGGCTAATATACTGAATATAACGGCTAATATACTGAATATAACGGCTAATATACTGAATATAACGGCTAATATAATGAATATAACGGCTAATATACTGAATATAACGGCTAATATACTGAATATAACGGCTAATATACTGAATATAACGGCTAATATACTGAATATAACGGCTAATATACTGAATATAACGGCTAATATAATGAATATAACGGCTAATATACTGAATATAACGGCTAATATACTGAATATAACGGCTAATATAATGAATATAACGGCTAATATACTGAATATAACGGCTAATATACTGAATATAACGGCTAATATACTGAATATAACGGCTAATATACTGAATATAACGGCTAATATACTGAATATAACGGCTAATATACTGAATATAACGGCTAATATACTGAATATAACGGCTAATATACTGAATATAACGGCTAATATACTGAATATACTGAATATAACGGCTAATATACTGAATATAACGGCTAATATACTGAATATAACGGCTAATATACTGAATATAACGGCTAATATAGTGAATATAACGGCTAATATACTGAATATAACGGCTAATATAGTGAATATAACGGCTAATATACTGAATATAACGGCTAATATAGTGAATATAACGGCTAATATAATGAATATAACGGCTAATATAGTGAATATAACGGCTAATATACTGAATATAACGGCTAATATACTGAATATAACGGCTAATATACTGAATATAACGGCTAATATACTGAATATACTGAATATAACGGCTAATATACTGAATATAACGGCTAATATACTGAATATAACGGCTAATATACTGAATATAACGGCTAATATAGTGAATATAACGGCTAATATACTGAATATAACGGCTAATATAATGAATATAACGGCTAATATAGTGAATATAACGGCTAATATACTGAATATAACGGCTAATATACTGAATATAACGGCTAATATACTGAATATAACGGCTAATATAGTGAATATAACGGCTAATATACTGAATATAACGGCTAATATAATGAATATAACGGCTAATATACTGAATATAACGGCTAATATAGTGAATATAACGGCTAATATAGTGAATATAACGGCTAATATAGTGAATATAACGGCTAATATACTGAATATAACGGCTAATATACTGAATATAACGGCTAATATACTGAATATAACGGCTAATATAGTGAATATAACGGCTAATATACTGAATATAACGGCTAATATAATGAATATAACGGCTAATATACTGAATATAACGGCTAATATAGTGAATATAACGGCTAATATAGTGAATATAACGGCTAATATACTGAATATAACGGCTAATATACTGAATATAACGGCTAATATACTGAATATAACGGCTAATATACTGAATATAACGGCTAATATACTGAATATAACGGCTAATATACTGAATATAACGGCTAATATACTGAATATAACGGCTAATATACTGAATATAACGGCTAATATACTGAATATAACGGCTAATATACTGAATATAACGGCTAATATACTGAATATAACGGCTAATATACTGAATATAACGGCTAATATAGTGAATATAACGGCTAATATAGTGAATATAACGGCTAATATACTGAATATAACGGCTAATATAGTGAATATAACGGCTAATATACTGAATATAACGGCTAATATAGTGAATATAACGGCTAATATACTGAATATAACGGCTAATATACTGAATATAACGGCTAATATACTGAATATAACGGCTAATATACTGAATATAACGGCTAATATACTGAATATAACGGCTAATATACTGAATATAACGGCTAATATAGTGAATATAACGGCTAATATACTGAATATAACGGCTAATATACTGAATATAACGGCTAATATACTGAATATAACGGCTAATATACTGAATATAACGGCTAATATACTGAATATAACGGCTAATATACTGAATATAACGGCTAATATACTGAATATAACGGCTAATATAGTGAATATAACGGCTAATATACTGAATATAACGGCTAATATAGTGAATATAACGGCTAATATAGTGAATATAACGGCTAATATACTGAATATAACGGCTAATATACTGAATATAACGGCTAATATACTGAATATAACGGCTAATATACTGAATATAACGGCTAATATACTGAATATAACGGCTAATATACTGAATATAACGGCTAATATACTGAATATAACGGCTAATATACTGAATATAACGGCTAATATAGTGAATATAACGGCTAATATAGTGAATATAACGGCTAATATACTGAATATAACGGCTAATATACTGAATATAACGGCTAATATACTGAATATAACGGCTAATATACTGAATATAACGGCTAATATAGTGAATATAACGGCTAATATACTGAATATAACGGCTAATATACTGAATATAACGGCTAATATACTGAATATAACGGCTAATATACTGAATATAACGGCTAATATAGTGAATATAACGGCTAATATAGTGAATATAACGGCTAATATAGTGAATATAACGGCTAATATACTGAATATAACGGCTAATATAGTGAATATAACGGCTAATATAGTGAATATAACGGCTAATATACTGAATATAACGGCTAATATACTGAATATAACGGCTAATATACTGAATATAACGGCTAATATAGTGAATATAACGGCTAATATAGTGAATATAACGGCTAATATACTGAATATAACGGCTAATATACTGAATATAACGGCTAATATAGTGAATATAACGGCTAATATACTGAATATAACGGCTAATATACTGAATATAACGGCTAATATAGTGAATATAACGGCTAATATACTGAATATAACGGCTAATATAGTGAATATAACGGCTAATATAGTGAATATAACGGCTAATATACTGAATATAACGGCTAATATACTGAATATAACGGCTAATATAGTGAATATAACGGCTAATATACTGAATATAACGGCTAATATACTGAATATAACGGCTAATATACTGAATATAACGGCTAATATAATGAATATAACGGCTAATATACTGAATATAACGGCTAATATACTGAATATAACGGCTAATATACTGAATATAACGGCTAATATACTGAATATAACGGCTAATATAATGAATATAACGGCTAATATACTGAATATAACGGCTAATATACTGAATATAACGGCTAATATACTGAATATAACGGCTAATATAATGAATATAACGGCTAATATACTGAATATAACGGCTAATATACTGAATATAACGGCTAATATACTGAATATAAATAACGGCTAATATACTGAATATAAATAACGGCTAATATACTGAATATAACGGCTAATATACTGAATATAACGGCTAATATACTGAATATAACGGCTAATATACTGAATATAACGGCTAATATACTGAATATAACGGCTAATATAATGAATATAACGGCTAATATAGTGAATATAACGGCTAATATACTGAATATAACGGCTAATATACTGAATATAACGGCTAATATACTGAATATAACGGCTAATATACTGAATATAACGGCTAATATAGTGAATATAACGGCTAATATAGTGAATATAACGGCTAATATAGTGAATATAACGGCTAATATAGTGAATATAACGGCTAATATACTGAATATAACGGCTAATATAGTGAATATAACGGCTAATATAGTGAATATAACGGCTAATATAGTGAATATAACGGCTAATATACTGAATATAACGGCTAATATACTGAATATAACGGCTAATATAGTGAATATAACGGCTAATATACTGAATATAACGGCTAATATACTGAATATAACGGCTAATATACTGAATATAACGGCTAATATACTGAATATAACGGCTAATATACTGAATATAACGGCTAATATAGTGAATATAACGGCTAATATACTGAATATAACGGCTAATATAGTGAATATAACGGCTAATATACTGAATATAACGGCTAATATACTGAATATAACGGCTAATATAGTGAATATAACGGCTAATATAGTGAATATAACGGCTAATATACTGAATATAACGGCTAATATAGTGAATATAACGGCTAATATAGTGAATATAACGGCTAATATAGTGAATATAACGGCTAATATAGTGAATATAACGGCTAATATAGTGAATATAACGGCTAATATACTGAATATAACGGCTAATATACTGAATATAAATAACGGCTAATATACTGAATATAAATAACGGCTAATATACTGAATATAACGGCTAATATACTGAATATAACGGCTAATATACTGAATATAACGGCTAATATACTGAATATAACGGCTAATATACTGAATATAACGGCTAATATAATGAATATAACGGCTAATATAGTGAATATAACGGCTAATATACTGAATATAACGGCTAATATAGTGAATATAACGGCTAATATAGTGAATATAACGGCTAATATAGTGAATATAACGGCTAATATACTGAATATAACGGCTAATATACTGAATATAACGGCTAATATACTGAATATAACGGCTAATATACTGAATATAACGGCTAATATAATGAATATAACGGCTAATATAGTGAATATAACGGCTAATATAGTGAATATAACGGCTAATATAGTGAATATAACGGCTAATATACTGAATATAACGGCTAATATACTGAATATAACGGCTAATATACTGAATATAACGGCTAATATACTGAATATAACGGCTAATATACTGAATATAACGGCTAATATAGTGAATATAACGGCTAATATAATGAATATAACAGCTAATATACTGAATATAACGGCTAATATACTGAATATAACGGCTAATATAATGAATATAACGGCTAATATAGTGAATATAACGGCTAATATACTGAATATAACGGCTAATATACTGAATATAACGGCTAATATACTGAATATAACGGCTAATATAATGAATATAACAGCTAATATACTGAATATAACGGCTAATATAATGAATATAACGGCTAATATACTGAATATAACGGCTAATATACTGAATATAACGGCTAATATACTGAATATAACGGCTAATATAGTGAATATAACGGCTAATATAATGAATATAACGGCTAATATAGTGAATATAACGGCTAATATACTGAATATAACGGCTAATATAGTGAATATAACGGCTAATATACTGAATATAACGGCTAATATAGTGAATATAACGGCTAATATAGTGAATATAACGGCTAATATACTGAATATAACGGCTAATATAGTGAATATAACGGCTAATATAGTGAATATAACGGCTAATATAGTGAATATAACGGCTAATATAGTGAATATAACGGCTAATATAGTGAATATAACGGCTAATATAGTGAATATAACGGCTAATATAATGAATATAACAGCTAATATAGTGAATATAACGGCTAATATAGTGAATATAACGGCTAATATAGTGAATATAACGGCTAATATAGTGAATATAACGGCTAATATACTGAATATAACGGCTAATATACTGAATATAACGGCTAATATACTGAATATAACGGCTAATATAGTGAATATAACGGCTAATATACTGAATATAACGGCTAATATACGGCTAATATAGTGATTATAACGGCTAATATAGTGAATATAACGGCTAATATACTGAATATAACGGCTAATATACTGAATATAACGGCTAATATACGGCTAATATAGTGAATATAACGGCTAATATACTGAATATAACGGCTAATATACTGAATATAACGGCTAATATAATGAATATAACGGCTAATATACTGAATATAACGGCTAATATACTGAATATAACGGCTAATATAATGAAAATAACGGCTAATATAATGAAAATAACGGCTAATATAATGAATATAACGGCTAATATACTGAATATAACGGCTAATATAATGAATATAACGGCTAATATAATGAATATAACGGCTAATATAATGAATATAACGGCTAATAACGGCTAATATAATGAATATAACGGCTAATATAATGAATATAACGGCTAATATACTGAATATAACGGCTAATATACTGAATATAACGGCTAATATAATGAATATAACGGCTAATATAATGAATATAACGGCTAATAACGGCTAATATAATGAATATAACGGCTAATATAATGAATATAACGGCTAATATAATGAAAATAACGGCTAATATAATGAATATAACGGCTAATATAATGAATATAACGGCTAATATAATGAATATAACGGCTAATAACGGCTAATACAATGAATATAACGGCTAATATAATGAATATAACGGCTAATATAATGAAAATAACGGCTAATATAATGAATATAACGGCTAATATAATGAATATAACGGCTAATATAATGAAAATAACGGCTAATATAATGAATATAACGGCTAATATAATGAAAATAACGGCTAATATAATGAATATAACGGCTAATATAATGAATATAACGGCTAATAACGGCTAATATAATGAATATAACGGCTAATATAATGAATATAACGGCTAATATACTGAATATAACGGCTAATATAATGAATATAACGGCTAATATACTGAATATAACGGCTAATATACTGAATATAACGGCTAATATACTGAATATAACGGCTAATATAATGAATATAACGGCTAATATAATGAATATAACGGCTAATATAATGAATATAACGGCTAATATAATGAAAATAACGGCTAATATAATGAATATAACGGCTAATATAATGAATATAACGGCTAATAACGGCTAATATAATGAATATAACGGCTAATATAATGAATATAAAGGCTAATATACTGAATATAACGGCTAATATACTGAATATAACGGCTAATATAATGAATATAACGGCTAATATAATTAATATAACGGCTAATATAGCGCATATATTTAGTGAAAGAGTTGATTTCTCTAGTGAATAAAATTCTGTGGACACTGAATGACTGCCTGAGGTAAATGTGATGCTACAGGACATTGTTTAATTTACAGCCGTTATATTGAAGTCTTTCCGCCGTTGAAACACTGATTTAGCGATTACACCACATATATACATGACAGTAAGTTGTAATTAGGGCTGAACGATATATCGTCATCGTATCTATATCTAGATATGAACTTTCAAGATATTACTATCGAAAAAGCAACGATATAGACGATATAGATTTCCCCTCTCCGCGCTCTGGCCATCACAACTAACATCAGTTTTGCGAGTGCTCTTGACGCGTCATTGCTTGTCACGTGACACAGCGCTGAATGAATGATGATCTGCTTTTATGTCATTTTTTATTCAGAATATTCACAAATGTGTTAGCTATGGCATGAAATATCTGATATTCCGATTGTCAAACACATGCGAGTGGAAGAATATTGTTGTTTAAACACCTTTATAACGATGGCGTTAGTTGAGCTGTAATCGCGATGGGCGTCGCAGTGTTAGTTAGAGAATCGGATCTGTTGGATTTACAACCTCTATGTTTACAACTCGTGAATTCCTCCACTTCTCCCGAAATACTCAAAAGTAAGTGGCTGGTGAACTGGGAATAGAATACAGTAAACATTGAAGTTACTTACACAATGTGTATCTGATATGAATAAAACGTGTCGAATTATAATGGAGAGGATTATTATTAGCTCTTCATAGACATCAGTGTGTATTTTACAAACTCTAAATGTATTGTTTTAGTATTTATGTGAATTGATGTGTTTGAAACCTATAATAAACAGTATGTGGTTGAAAACAGTGTAAAGTTGTGCTATATGACAGCTCTGAGCGCGCCTGTCTCTGGCTCAACATTTGATCATGTGATGCTCTTGATCATCCGCTCCAGCACCAGTGATCGCACGTGCAATAACAACAATACATTTTCTGACACACATTTTTGAAATGTAGGCTTAAATCAAACACATTTTAATTCAGATTCTGGTTTTCACCGAACACTTAGTCATATCGTATTGTATCGATATCGAGATATATCTGGCATGAAAATTGAGATGTGAAATTTTGTCCATATCGTTCAGCCCTAGTTGTAATGTATCCTCAGCATACCTTCAGATGGTCATTCATGTTTATTCTTTAGGAAGAGATGATCGAACGCCTTCACAGATGATCGGCTGCTTGAACTGTGATCAGTCATGTCACATTAAAGAGCAGCATTTATCATTTAAATTTCGTGATAAAATGGACTGAATACTTCATATGTTCGTGTGGGAACTCGGATTGAAGTGTGTTCCGCGCTTAAAACAAGCCGACAGTGAATTGTTAAAGATAGCACGCGGAAACCGTTCGGTAACGTTACATGCGTGCACCTAACCTAACCCCCCTCCGGTTCTACGCGATTCACGTCAATGACCCGATTGACCAAGAAAACGCGATTGTCGCCGAAAAGCGGCACGTTTGCAGGTGTGCACATACAGACACACGGCTGTTGTCAGTGAATGAGACCCGATGATGTTTGTTAAACCCCTTACAATAAACAGAAAACACCCGAGACTCACTTCTTCTCATCAGAGACGTCGATGTTGGTCCCGAACTTGACTTGTTTGAAAGGAGCTTTCCGCCTCCTGGACGCCCTGAGCAGAATGAACAGAGTCAGCGCCGGTTAGCTAGAGCATCATGGGTTATTAGCCAAAGCATCATGGGTTATTAGCTAGAGCATCATGGGTTATTAGACTGGCCAAACTCACGTTTCAGACGCCGCCATCTCAGAGTCCGACAGCTCCTTCTGCCCCTTCTTCTCGTTCTCCTCCTGAAAGCACAAACACAGTCACCCACCCATCGCCACACCAGTGCTGATCTACTGAGCGTGTGCCAGCTTTACCCGCAGCGACTCCTGGAAGGAGGCGGCCTGGTACTGGGCGTACTTGGCGATGGTGGTGTAGGAGCGGCTGCTCTCGCAGCGCCACTGCTTCCTCAGGCCACTGGCGTCCCAGTTCTCATCGGCCGGCTGACTCAGCTGCGTCCGCACCTCCACCAGGTGCTCCGGGTTCGCCTCCACAAGCGTCTTCGTGGAGAACAGGCCCAAGTCTAGAGAGAGAGAGAGAGAGAGAGAGAGAGAGTGTGAGAGAGAGAGAGAGAGAGAGAGAGAGAGAGAGAGAGAGAGAGAGAGAGAGAGAGAGAGAGAGAGAGAGAGAGAGAGAGAGAGAGAGAGAGAGAGAGAGAGAGAGAGAGAGAGAGAGAGAGAGAGAGAGAGAGAGAGAGCGAGAGCGAGAGCGAGAGCGAGAGAGAGAGAGAGAGATTTACCTTACAGCCCTACAGACCAACATGAGCACGGTCCAGTGCCTATAAAACACACCTTCTGTAAATCGAACAGTGTCTGTGTGAGCAATAATCATCCTCTCCGCAGGTGCACAAGTGCAAACGGACAATACTGCTTCCTTTAAACCAGCGGCGCTAACCAGACATGACCAACTCATGACCAACTCATGACCAACACATGACCAACACATGACCAACTCATGACCAACTCATGACCAACTCATGACCAACACATGACCAACACATGACCAACACATGACCAACTCATGACCAACTCATGACCAACTCATGACCAACACATGACCAACTCATGACCAACACATGACCAACTCATGACCAACTCATGACCAACTCATGACCAACACATGACCAACACATGACCAACTCATGACCAACTCATGACCAACTCATGACCAACTCATGACCAACTCATGACCAACTCATGACCAACACATGACCAACACATGACCAACTCATGACCAACACATGACCAACTCATGACCAACACATGACCAACTCATGACCAACTCATGACCAACTCATGACCAACACATGACCAACTCATGACCAACTCATGACCAACACATGACCAACACATGACCAACTCATGACCAACTCATGACCAACTCATGACCAACTCATGACCAACACATGACCAACTCATGACCAACTCATGACCAACACATGACCAACTCATGACCAACTCATGACCAACACATGACCAACACATGACCAACACATGACCAACTCATGACCAACACATGACCAACACATGACCAACACATGACCAACTCATGACCAACTCATGACCAACACATGTGACAACACATGACCAACTCATGACCAACACATGACCAACACATGACCAACACATGACCAACTCATGACCAACACATGACCAACACATGACCAACTCATGACAACACATGACCAACTCATGACCAACTCATGACCAACACATGACCAACTCATGACCAACTCATGACCAACACATGACCAACACATGACAACACATGACCAACTCATGACCAACTCATGACCAACACATGACCAACACATGACCAACTCATGACCAACACATGACCAACACATGACCAACACATGACCAACTCATGACCAACACTATGACCAACTCATGACCAACTCATGACCAACCTCAAACATGACCAACTCATGACCAACACATGACCAACTCATGACCAACTCATGACCAACACATGACCAACTCATGACCAACTCATGACCAACTCATGACCAACACATGACCAACTCATGACCAACTCATGACCAACACATGACCAACACATGACCAACACATGACCAACTCATGACCAACACATGACCAACACATGACCAACACATGACCAACTCATGACCAACTCATGACCAACACATGACCAACACATGACCAACACATGACCAACACAGGACCAACTCATGACCAACTCATGACCAACACATGACCAACACATGACCAACTCATGACCAACACATGACCAACACATGACCAACACATGACCAACTCATGACCAACTCATGACCAACACATGACCAACTCATGACCAACACATGACCAACTCATGACCAACTCATGACCAACTCATGACCAACACATGACCAACTCATGACCAACTCATGACCAACACATGACCAACACATGACCAACACATGACCAACTCATGACCAACTCATGACCAACACATGACCAACACATGACCAACTCATGACCAACACATGACCAACACATGACCAACACATGACCAACTCATGACCAACACATGACCAACTCATGACCAACTCATGACCAACACATGACCAACTCATGACCAACACATGACCAACTCATGACCAACTCATGACCAACACATGACCAACTCATGACCAACTCATGACCAACTCATGACCAACACATGACCAACTCATGACCAACTCATGACCAACACATGACCAACACATGACCAACACATGACCAACTCATGACCAACACATGACCAACACATGACCAACACATGACCAACTCATGACCAACTCATGACCAACACATGACCAACTCATGACCAACACATGACCAACACATGACCAACACATGACCAACACAGGACCAACTCATGACCAACTCATGACCAACACATGACCAACACATGACCAACTCATGACCAACACATGACCAACACATGACCAACTCATGACCAACTCATGATCAACACATGACCAACACATGACCAACACATGACCAACACATGACCAACTCATGACCAACTCATGACCAACACATGACCAACACATGACCAACTCATGACCAACACATGACCAACACATGACCAACACATGACCAACACATGACCAACACATGACCAACACATGACCAACACATGACCAACACATGACCAACTCATGACCAACACATGACCAACACATGACCAACTCATGACCAACTCATGACCAACACATGACCAACACATGACCAACACATGACCAACACATGACCAACTCATGACCAACTCATGACCAACACATGACCAACACATGACCAACACATGACCAACTCATGACCAACACATGACCAACACATGACCAACACATGACCAACACATGACCAACTCATGACCAACTCATGACCAACTCATGACCAACTCATGACCAACACATGACCAACACATGACCAACTCATGACCAACACATGACCAACTCATGACAAACTCATGACCAACTTATGACCAACTCATGACCAACTCATGACCAACTCATGACCAACTCATGACCAACACATGACCAACACATGACCAACACATGACCAACACATGATCCTGAAGTGTCTGCAGAGACCGTGATTAGACTCCCCCTGAAACTGCCTCATCGTCACGGCATCCTCAATAAACCCGTCTCCGGCGTGATGACTCAGATTCTTTGAATATCCTGATCCATTATGACCTCTGACTTGTAAAGTTTCCAGAATAATAATCATACGCTGTTTGTTAATTGGCCAGAGGAGAACTGCCCCCCCGACTGAGCCTGGTTTCTCCAAGGTTTATTTTCCTCCATTCTGCTCCTGATGGGGTTTTGGTTTCCTCAGGCTTGGTTTGCTCAGTTGGGGACACTACATGTTCAACTAATTATCCAAATAAATCTAATTATTAAACTAAATTAACCATATAAACTTGTTGGATTACAAATTTATACACTGTTATATCTAGGTCCCAATGTAATAGAATATAACTGAAAACATTATCTATATTTGTGTTTTACATTTTGAAGTAAACTTGAGGAAATTCTAAGGAGATTACGTCAGGCCGTGTAAGTGTTTGAGACATTACGTATTTTGTCTTTATGCATTTCCTGACTATTTACCATGACAAGCTTAGAGCAATACTGCCTGAGTGATTGGATTAGCATCTGTGCATTTGAGTGATGTTGATTGAATTACGGCTGATGAGACAATGTTTGGGGTGTGTCTCTATTTTCCTCTGTCTCCTCCCCTGCTGTATAACCCCTCCCCCTGCTGTATAACCCCTCCTCCTGCTGTATAACCCCTCCCCCTGCTGTATAACCCCTCCCCCTGCTGTATAACCCCTCCTCCTGCTGTATAACCCCTCCTCCTGCTGTATAACCCCTCCCCCTGCTGTATAACCCCTCCTCCTGCTGTATAACCCCTCCCCCTGCTGTATAACCCCTCCTCCTGCTGTATAACCCCTCCCCCTGCTGTATAACCCCTCCCCCTGCTGTATAACCCCTCCCCCTGAAATGTATATAAAATACAAGGTTCAACTGGCTTTAGTCAGACTTGGAACCTCAGCGGAAAGACAGCCCGTTTTTTCTCAATAAAGAATCCTGCTGAAAAACCTATCCAAGTTCTGGTCTCTACTTCAAGAAACAACAGAAGTTCACAACAGAGTGTGCCCTGTGACCCGGATAGAGTTCACAACAAACTAAATTACTGATCTAATAACTGATCTAAAGCCCACACTGTCACTGTATGATACTTGAAATGAACTGATGACATCAGCGTTTTCTCCGGAGCGGCTATATGGCTGAATAAAATTATGCTGCATTATTTTCCTGTTTAACACTGTGAAGCTGCTCTGAAACAATCTGCATTGTTAAAAGCGCTATATAAATAAAGTTGACTTGACAAAAAATAACCAAATACTAAGAAGTATCTTGATTATTAGCTTTAGCTCATTTTAAGTCGTCTTAGGGACCCTTTAAACGGCAAGATTCACTTCCAAATACGCTCCGCTGTGACAGTACTTGACCTCAAACAGGAAACGGACCATCTTATGCTAATTTGACCCCTGCGGCAAACATTTATGAAATAATAACTCTGGTTGTGCTAAACATTAAAGTCCCTGTAAAGGCAATTCTGAGGTTTGTTTCTAAACACATTATAAATGTTAGAGATGTATTGCTGAAGTGAACTGTGCAGTACTGAATTCACAACAGTTGAGCAGTTTTTCACCGTTGCTGTGTTGGGGATTTTCTGGGCGGGGCTAAAGCGAGCCTGGCTCCTCCCCTAACACCATCATAACTAAAGCACATTCGCATCAGTTCGCCCGCTCGATCGCGAGCTACTGTCAGTACTGTTAGTTACTATAGCCTACAACTTACAGAACAAACTCCATGATCAAGAAGAGGTGGATTAACAGATATAACGCAGAGCGTGAGTGTTTGTTCAGCTCAGCTTCTCACGTGTTGGATCGGATGAGAACCAAACAGACTAACTTGTGATAAAGCCCAAATACTTCTTTTTGTAGCCTAAAGAAGAACACGCTGCACTTTAGAAATGAAATACTATCAGTTCTGTAGCCTATAGGATGATCATTTTTATTTTACCTTTTAAAAAGCACCTGCTGTAGCATCTTAGTTTTTTTCGTTGCACTAAACATTATTTGATTTAACATTTTGGAACAATTATATACTTTGGTTTTATTTAATTTCACTGGTAAAGACTTTTTTTTCTTTACACTGAGTTTAAAAACAAATGCGGATTTAAGTAACATCTTTGTTTGGATTGCAGAATATGCAGATGTTGTCTTTAATTTCACATAAGTTCAACCCAATTCAATTTCCCGTTTTGGCCAAAAGCCAATTTGGCCTTTAAAATACCAAATAAACATCTTGTTCATGTATACTTTCATTCTTTAAAGAGCACCTGTTATGGCATTTAAAATGTTCCAAATATTGTTTTAGAAGTCCCCAACAACAGTGCATGCATGCAATGACAAAAAAGACTTTAGTTTTCTTATAATATGCATTTATTTTGACCTGTTTTGACAGCGATTCTCAAATGATTGACTTTTCAAAACCCCGCCTTTACGTGACTCTAATCTGCGCTGATTGGTCCGATGACACAGTCAGTTGTGATTGGTAGAGTTCATGAATATGAAAATCGCGTCGGTACCGTTTGATTGTAATATGAGCCTCAGCTGCTCTCATTCATAAACTCCTCTATTCTCCTCACGAAGACTCGCGACAAATCAACATCCCTCAGGGCTTTCAGTTCAAAAGTGTGCAGATGAGGAGAAATATTGATAGATTCTCATATGTCTGTGTCTAACTTCTACACAGAGGAATATTTATTATTCAATACTTCCTCAAAATGCGCAGATGTAGCCTAATCATGAGCGATTGAGTCTCTTGTGTTGTTTTAGCTCATCCTGGCAGCCAGAGGGCGCTCTGTGCACAAAAAAAGAAGAAAGATGAAGAAGAACCATGTGCCATAATAGAAGTCCA
>NC_137110.1:52895204-52927704 GCF_949357685.1 Gobio gobio | reverse complement strand
CCGCTCGGTCAAAACAACCCAATTGCTGGGTTAGTCCATATTCAACCCAACTTGGGTTATTTTTAACCCAGCATTTTTTACAGTGTAACCATTAAATGTCTAGGTTGTAAATAGTTGTTAAATGAAGTATAGTCCAGTCAGTGTGCACTTTATTATGCTGCTCGCTTGTTGATACTGTGTGCAATAGTGTCATTATTTTATTTATGCTTAAATATTTATTTTCAGAATTTATTTTCACCACTGAACTCTTTTTTTTTTCTTGTTCTACCTCACCTGTTTTTACTATTTGTTAAATATAGTTATTTTTTTTAGTTCAATAAATGTTCCTTTTTTTTAATTGTAAATGTTTAATTGTTATCATCCTGATCATTGTGTCATTTTTATGATGTAAATTGAGGGAGCAAAAGCAATATCGGCTCCAGATAATCGGCAGCCCGTATCGTCATCGGCTGAGAAAAAATAAATCGGTATCGGCACTAAAAAATCCATATCGGTCGATCCCCAACACAATGTTCTGCTTATGATCCTCCCTGGACGTGGAACGTTTTGCTGGGTGTCAGAATTCTGGAATTATTACCGTTTAATCTATTTATTTATGTTTATTTGAATAGGGACAGTACAAAAAACATGATTCCAGTCGAAAACTGAAATATGTGTTGCACATTAGGGTTGGGTGTCAGTTCACAGTATCAGTACCGATAGCCAACGGTACCTTTCTTCAGTACTTTTGGGATGTTTACATAAATAACTGTGCAGAACCTGTAAGTCATTTCTAGAAGTGTTATTGACACTAGGCCAGAGCTGCCCTGCTCTCCGTCTGTGTTTGATTACTGTAATATTTACTAGTATATAGTAGACTACAAGCTACTTCATTTAATTCATAAAAACAACCATATTATTTTTTCTTTTTAATTTCATTTCTATTAAAATATTTCCCACAAATTATGCGTTATATATTTTCTGGTAATCAAATGAAGACATAAAACATTAATTTAATTTATGTTTTAATTTAATTAAACTTTTTTGTCAAACAAAGCTGCACAACTGAGCTTTATACGGTTAAAATTAAAACATGAAGAAAAATTGTAATTTATATATTTTTTAAAACAAATTACATTAGTGTTAGTATTATTATTACATTGAGACATATCTAAAATTCTACTGTACAACAGTAATTTATTTTGTTAAGTTAGCCAAACTTTTATTTTGACGGGTTGCCGTGAATTTGAGTTTCTGTGCGTTTATGAAATGACGCCGGTCGTTTTTCTCAAATGAAATGTTAAAATGCTCATGAAGTGATTTAGAGAAAGCGTTCGTGCGTTCATGTCCTCATATGAGAGGCAGAGAAGGAAACATGCGACCGTCACGCGCGAGTGTGAGTGTGTGTGTGTGTGTGTGTGTGTGTGTGTGTGTGTGTGTGTGTGTGTGGTAAACCCAACCCTATTGAACAGCATAGGCTAATTTGCATCTCAGTCCCTAGAAAGGCTTTTCTACAAAATAAAAAAAAGCTGTTAGTCATAGAATAGCCCTTTCTGCTAATGTAGCACACACAAATGAACCCTAAATGACCTGCGCCTATTTACGGACGCTCCTAAAACCCGGGAAACATGAATAACTAGTTCAAACAAACATTTATTACGTTTAAATATGCGCACAGCTCTGGTGTGTTTTAAGCCAGCGCTTCACCATTAATGTAAAAACTTTAGGTCAAGTATTGCTTTAGACTCATTTGGTAA
Organism: Gobio gobio; assembly: GCF_949357685.1. Classification (NCBI taxonomy): domain Eukaryota; kingdom Metazoa; phylum Chordata; class Actinopteri; order Cypriniformes; family Gobionidae; genus Gobio; species Gobio gobio. Next base: position 52,925,968 of record NC_137110.1, on the reverse strand, counting down.
CAAATGCAAAGTCATAACAGGTTAATGTGGGTCACATGCTAACAGCTTTTGTGCTAGTGAACTGGTCACGAAAGCTTAAAACGCTGTTGCGCACTGAGGATAGGTTTAGATAATCTCGCGCGTTTGGCGTCTTATGGCAGTTTTTTATTGTTGCAGCTGAAATCAGACATTTGTGGATCAATGTCTCAGAAGATCTCAATGGCCCTCATTTATCAAAAGTGCGTACCCCAAACTTCCAGCGTACACCCAAAACCACGTGACTTTGAGATTTATCGATATGGAGGTTAGCGTACGGCTCAAATCCTACGCCAGCTCAGGACGTGTACGCATGTTTTGAGTTAGTGCGAAAATGCGCAGAAAAACAATTCCTAACACCACAAAACGCACTGACAAAGATATGCTATATTATGACCCACTGTAAAAAAACAACTATTCACACGGGATAAGTATTATCTGGCGACCTCGTGTGATTTAGAAATTCGCACGGGATTGTACTCGAATTTACTGACTATCTCCCGGATATGATGTCAAGACTTGTAAATGTTTTTTCGTTATAGATATAGCTGTATGAAATTATAAACAGTCGTATCGATATCATTTTGATTGTTTTATAGTAATAAAAATAATTTCGTTCAGTTAGAGAACAGACGCTACAATTAAAAACGTAACTGAGCAATATAATAACAATATACGGCAGAAGATTCAGTTTCAAAGCTAAATGTAAAAGTGCCCATTTAAGCGAGTTTGTCATATGTTCTGTTTTTGTGTTTTTCATTAAGAATAATATTAAACACACCATTCAAGCAATTTACTCCCAAATTGGTGCTCATTCTAAAGTGAAAGTATAATCCGCGCGGCCGCATGGAATTCATAACGGTGCGCATTATATGCAGCCGAGCTCCATTCTTCGTGAAAGATAAAGATAGAAATGCGCACAGGAAACAAAAACCTTGCAAAAATGATACACGATCCGCCGAATCCCGGCCAGATCACACAGATGCCGATTCGCACGGGACTAATATTATCACAGGACCTCGTGTTTGGCAAAATATGGAAGATAATTTGAGGGGGAATTTTTTCTTTACAAATTACAGACATGGCCGATTCGCACGGGATTAAGATCACAGACATTCTCTGCAATTATTACAAATCACCAGAGCTCCCCAGATCATACTAATCCTGTGTGAATAGGGATATAGCCTAATTATAACGTCAGTGTTTATTTTTGTGCAACATGGACTTCAAAGTTTGATTTGTAGGCATATGTTTTCCTCCAGTTGCACACCCCAATACATGTGACGTGATACGAAATTAAATGCTAATTGTTTCAAAACACGTGCTGTAAAATAATCCATTGTGATAATGACTCTGGCTCCTCTTCAGACGCGTCTCTTTGTGGCGATCTGACCACTTTTTTTTTTTCACCTACAATAAACAAGAAAACTCATACTTCACTTGATCACTATTGGTCTATATTAAGCAATAAAACATTATGACCTCTGCTGGAGTGCGCTTCTCAACCCCCACACTATTCACTCGTAATTTGGGTCCATGTTTTGTTTTTGTGGGCGCCAACATATACGCCCGTTTCTACGCAAGATTGATAAATGAGGGCCAGTGTGTAGCGTGCTGTACTCAGTGTGTAGCGTGCTGTACTCAGTGTGTAGCGTGCTGTACTCAGTGTGTAGCGTGCTGTACTCAGTGTGTAGCGTGCTGTACTCAGTGTGTAGCGTGCTGTACTCAGTGTGTGTAGCGTGCTGTACTCAGTGTGTGTAGCGTGCTGTACTCAGTGTGTGTAGCGTGCTGTACTCAGTGTGTGTAGCGTGCTGTACTCAGTGTGTAGCGTGCTGTACTCAGTGTGTAGCGTGCTGTACTCAGTGTGTAGCGTGCTGTACTCAGTGTGTAGCGTGCTGTACTCAGTGTGTAGCGTGCTGTACTCAGTGTGTAGCGTGCTGTACTCAGTGTGTAGCGTGCTGTACTCAGTGTGTGTAGCGTGCTGTACTCAGTGTGTGTAGCGTGCTGTACTCAGTGTGTGTAGCGTGCTGTACTCAGTGTGTGTAGCGTGCTGTACTCAGTGTGTGTAGCGTGCTGTACTCAGTGTGTGTAGCGTGCTGTACTCAGTGTGTGTAGCGTGCTGTACTCAGTGTGTGTAGCGTGCTGTACTCAGTGTGTGTAGCGTGCTGTACTCAGTGTGTGTAGCGTGCTGTACTCAGTGTGTGTAGCGTGCTGTACTCAGTGTGTGTAGCGTGCTGTACTCAGTGTGTGTAGCGTGCTGTACTCAGTGTGTAGCGTGCTGTACTCAGTGTGTAGCGTGCTGTACTCAGTGTGTAGCGTGCTGTACTCAGTGTGTGTAGCGTGCTGTACTCAGTGTGTGTAGCGTGCTGTACTCAGTGTGTGTAGCGTGCTGTACTCAGTGTGTAGCGTGCTGTACTCAGTGTGTAGCGTGCTGTACTCAGTGTGTAGCGTGCTGTACTCAGTGTGTAGCGTGCTGTACTCAGTGTGTAGCGTGCTGTACTCAGTGTGTAGCGTGCTGTACTCAGTGTGTAGGGTGCTGTACTCAGTGTGTGTAGCGTGCTGTACTCAGTGTGTGTAGCGTGCTGTACTCAGTGTGTAGCGTGCTGTACTCAGTGTGTAGCGTGCTGTACTCAGTGTGTAGCGTGCTGTACTCAGTGTGTAGCGTGCTGTACTCAGTGTGTAGCGTGCTGTACTCAGTGTGTAGCGTGCTGTACTCAGTGTGTAGCGTGCTGTACTCAGTGTGTAGCGTGCTGTACTCAGTGTGTAGCGTGCTGTACTCAGTGTGTAGCGTGCTGTACTCAGTGTGTGTAGCGTGCTGTACTCAGTGTGTGTAGCGTGCTGTACTCAGTGTGTAGCGTGCTGTACTCAGTGTGTAGCGTGCTGTACTCAGTGTGTAGCGTGCTGTACTCAGTGTGTAGCGTGCTGTACTCAGTGTGTAGCGTGCTGTACTCAGTGTGTAGCGTGCTGTACTCAGTGTGTAGCGTGCTGTACTCAGTGTGTAGCGTGCTGTACTCAGTGTGTAGCGTGCTGTACTCAGTGTGTGTAGCGTGCTGTACTCAGTGTGTGTAGCGTGCTGTACTCAGTGTGTGTAGCGTGCTGTACTCAGTGTGTAGCGTGCTGTACTCAGTGTGTAGCGTGCTGTACTCAGTGTGTAGCGTGCTGTACTCAGTGTGTAGCGTGCTGTACTCAGTGTGTGTAGCGTGCTGTACTCAGTGTGTGTAGCGTGCTGTACTCAGTGTGTAGCGTGCTGTACTCAGTGTGTAGCGTGCTGTACTCAGTGTGTAGCGTGCTGTACTCAGTGTGTAGCGTGCTGTACTCAGTGTGTGTAGCGTGCTGTACTCAGTGTGTGTAGCGTGCTGTACTCAGTGTGTGTAGCGTGCTGTACTCAGTGTGTGTAGCGTGCTGTACTCAGTGTGTGTAGCGTGCTGTACTCAGTGTGTGTAGCGTGCTGTACTCAGTGTGTAGCGTGCTGTACTCAGTGTGTAGCGTGCTGTACTCAGTGTGTAGCGTGCTGTACTCAGTGTGTAGCGTGCTGTACTCAGTGTGTGTAGCGTGCTGTACTCAGTGTGTGTAGCGTGCTGTACTCAGTGTGTAGCGTGCTGTACTCAGTGTGTAGCGTGCTGTACTCAGTGTGTAGCGTGCTGTACTCAGTGTGTAGCGTGCTGTACTCAGTGTGTAGCGTGCTGTACTCAGTGTGTAGCGTGCTGTACTCAGTGTGTAGGGTGCTGTACTCAGTGTGTAGGGTGCTGTACTCAGTGTGTGTAGCGTGCTGTACTCAGTGTGTGTAGCGTGCTGTACTCAGTGTGTAGCGTGCTGTACTCAGTGTGTAGCGTGCTGTACTCAGTGTGTAGCGTGCTGTACTCAGTGTGTAGCGTGCTGTACTCAGTGTGTAGGGTGCTGTACTCAGTGTGTAGCGTGCTGTACTCAGTGTGTAGCGTGCTGTACTCAGTGTGTAGCGTGCTGTACTCAGTGTGTAGCGTGCTGTACTCAGTGTGTAGCGTGCTGTACTCAGTGTGTAGCGTGCTGTACTCAGTGTGTGTAGCGTGCTGTACTCAGTGTGTGTAGCGTGCTGTACTCAGTGTGTGTAGCGTGCTGTACTCAGTGTGTAGCGTGCTGTACTCAGTGTGTAGCGTGCTGTACTCAGTGTGTAGCGTGCTGTACTCAGTGTGTAGCGTGCTGTACTCAGTGTGTAGCGTGCTGTACTCAGTGTGTAGCGTGCTGTACTCAGTGTGTAGGGTGCTGTACTCAGTGTGTGTAGCGTGCTGTACTCAGTGTGTGTAGCGTGCTGTACTCAGTGTGTAGCGTGCTGTACTCAGTGTGTAGCGTGCTGTACTCAGTGTGTAGCGTGCTGTACTCAGTGTGTAGCGTGCTGTACTCAGTGTGTAGGGTGCTGTACTCAGTGTGTAGGGTGCTGTACTCAGTGTGTAGCGTGCTGTACTCAGTGTGTAGCGTGCTGTACTCAGTGTGTAGCGTGCTGTACTCAGTGTGTAGCGTGCTGTACTCAGTGTGTAGCGTGCTGTACTCAGTGTGTGTAGCGTGCTGTACTCAGTGTGTGTAGCGTGCTGTACTCAGTGTGTAGCGTGCTGTACTCAGTGTGTAGCGTGCTGTACTCAGTGTGTAGCGTGCTGTACTCAGTGTGTAGCGTGCTGTACTCAGTGTGTAGCGTGCTGTACTCAGTGTGTAGCGTGCTGTACTCAGTGTGTAGCGTGCTGTACTCAGTGTGTAGCGTGCTGTACTCAGTGTGTAGCGTGCTGTACTCAGTGTGTGTAGCGTGCTGTACTCAGTGTGTGTAGCGTGCTGTACTCAGTGTGTGTAGCGTGCTGTACTCAGTGTGTAGCGTGCTGTACTCAGTGTGTAGCGTGCTGTACTCAGTGTGTAGCGTGCTGTACTCAGTGTGTAGCGTGCTGTACTCAGTGTGTGTAGCGTGCTGTACTCAGTGTGTGTAGCGTGCTGTACTCAGTGTGTAGCGTGCTGTACTCAGTGTGTAGCGTGCTGTACTCAGTGTGTAGCGTGCTGTACTCAGTGTGTAGCGTGCTGTACTCAGTGTGTGTAGCGTGCTGTACTCAGTGTGTGTAGCGTGCTGTACTCAGTGTGTGTAGCGTGCTGTACTCAGTGTGTGTAGCGTGCTGTACTCAGTGTGTGTAGCGTGCTGTACTCAGTGTGTGTAGCGTGCTGTACTCAGTGTGTAGCGTGCTGTACTCAGTGTGTAGCGTGCTGTACTCAGTGTGTAGCGTGCTGTACTCAGTGTGTAGCGTGCTGTACTCAGTGTGTGTAGCGTGCTGTACTCAGTGTGTGTAGCGTGCTGTACTCAGTGTGTAGCGTGCTGTACTCAGTGTGTAGCGTGCTGTACTCAGTGTGTAGCGTGCTGTACTCAGTGTGTAGCGTGCTGTACTCAGTGTGTAGCGTGCTGTACTCAGTGTGTAGCGTGCTGTACTCAGTGTGTAGGGTGCTGTACTCAGTGTGTAGGGTGCTGTACTCAGTGTGTGTAGCGTGCTGTACTCAGTGTGTGTAGCGTGCTGTACTCAGTGTGTAGCGTGCTGTACTCAGTGTGTAGCGTGCTGTACTCAGTGTGTAGCGTGCTGTACTCAGTGTGTAGCGTGCTGTACTCAGTGTGTAGGGTGCTGTACTCAGTGTGTAGCGTGCTGTACTCAGTGTGTAGCGTGCTGTACTCAGTGTGTAGCGTGCTGTACTCAGTGTGTAGCGTGCTGTACTCAGTGTGTAGCGTGCTGTACTCAGTGTGTAGCGTGCTGTACTCAGTGTGTGTAGCGTGCTGTACTCAGTGTGTGTAGCGTGCTGTACTCAGTGTGTGTAGCGTGCTGTACTCAGTGTGTAGCGTGCTGTACTCAGTGTGTAGCGTGCTGTACTCAGTGTGTAGCGTGCTGTACTCAGTGTGTAGCGTGCTGTACTCAGTGTGTAGCGTGCTGTACTCAGTGTGTAGCGTGCTGTACTCAGTGTGTAGGGTGCTGTACTCAGTGTGTGTAGCGTGCTGTACTCAGTGTGTGTAGCGTGCTGTACTCAGTGTGTAGCGTGCTGTACTCAGTGTGTAGCGTGCTGTACTCAGTGTGTAGCGTGCTGTACTCAGTGTGTAGCGTGCTGTACTCAGTGTGTAGGGTGCTGTACTCAGTGTGTAGGGTGCTGTACTCAGTGTGTAGCGTGCTGTACTCAGTGTGTAGCGTGCTGTACTCAGTGTGTAGCGTGCTGTACTCAGTGTGTAGCGTGCTGTACTCAGTGTGTAGCGTGCTGTACTCAGTGTGTAGCGTGCTGTACTCAGTGTGTAGGGTGCTGTACTCAGTGTGTAGCGTGCTGTACTCAGTGTGTAGCGTGCTGTACTCAGTGTGTAGCGTGCTGTACTCAGTGTGTAGCGTGCTGTACTCAGTGTGTAGCGTGCTGTACTCAGTGTGTAGCGTGCTGTACTCAGTGTGTAGCGTGCTGTACTCAGTGTGTAGCGTGCTGTACTCAGTGTGTAGCGTGCTGTACTCAGTGTGTAGCGTGCTGTACTCAGTGTGTAGCGTGCTGTACTCAGTGTGTAGGGTGCTGTACTCAGTGTGTAGCGTGCTGTACTCAGTGTGTAGCGTGCTGTACTCAGTGTGTAGCGTGCTGTACTCAGTGTGTAGCGTGCTGTACTCAGTGTGTAGCGTGCTGTACTCAGTGTGTAGCGTGCTGTACTCAGTGTGTAGCGTGCTGTACTCAGTGTGTAGGGTGCTGTACTCAGTGTGTAGGGTGCTGTACTCAGTGTGTAGCGTGCTGTACTCAGTGTGTAGGGTGCTGTACTCAGTGTGTAGCGTGCTGTACTCAGTGTGTAGCGTGCTGTACTCAGTGTGTAGCGTGCTGTACTCAGTGTGTAGCGTGCTGTACTCAGTGTGTAGTGTGTACTCAGTGTGTAGCGTGCTGTACTCAGTGTGTAGCGTGCTGTACTCAGTGTGTAGCGTGCTGTACTCAGTGTGTAGCGTGCTGTACTCAGTGTGTGTAGTGTGCACTCAGTGTGTAGCGTGCTGTACTCAGTGTGTAGCGTGCTGTACTCAGTGTGTAGGGTGCTGTACTCAGTGTGTAGTGTGCTGTACTCAGTGTGTAGCGTGCTGTACTCAGTGTGTAGGGTGCTGTACTCAGTGTGTAGGGTGCTGTACTCAGTGTGTAGGGTGCTGTACTCAGTGTGTAGTGTGCTGTACTCAGTGTGTAGCGTGCTGTACTCAGTGTGTGGCGTGCTGTACTCAGTGTGTGGCGTGCTGTACTCAGTGTGTGGCGTGCTGTACTCAGTGTGTAGTGTGCTGTACTCAGTGTGTAGCGTGCTGTACTCAGTGTGTGGCGTGCTGTACTCAGTGTGTAGCGTGCTGTACTCAGTGTGTAGCGTGCTGTACTCAGTGTGTAGTGTGCTGTACTCAGTGTGTGTAGCGTGCTGTACTCAGTGTGTAGTGTGCTGTACTCAGTGTGTAGCGTGCTGTACTCAGTGTGTGGCGTGCTGTACTCAGTGTGTAGCGTGCTGTACTCAGTGTGTGGCGTGCTGTACTCAGTGTGTAGTGTGCTGTACTCAGTGTGTGTAGCGTGCTGTACTCAGTGTGTAGCGTGCTGTACTCAGTGTGTAGGGTGCTGTACTCAGTGTGTGTAGCGTGCTGTACTCAGTGTGTGTAGCGTGCTGTACTCAGTGTGTAGCGTGCTGTACTCAGTGTGTAGCGTGCTGTACTCAGTGTGTAGCGTGCTGTACTCAGTGTGTAGCGTGCTGTACTCAGTGTGTAGCGTGCTGTACTCAGTGTGTGGCGTGCTGTACTCAGTGTGTAGTGTGCTGTACTCAGTGTGTGGCGTGCTGTACTCAGTGTGTAGCGTGCTGTACTCAGTGTGTGTAGCGTGCTGTACTCAGTGTGTGTGGCGTGCTGTACTCAGTGTGTGTGGCGTGCTGTACTCAGTGTGTAGTGTGCTGTACTCAGTGTGTAGTGTGCTGTACTCAGTGTGTAGCGTGCTGTACTCAGTGTGTGTAGCGTGCTGTACTCAGTGTGTAGCGTGCTGTACTCAGTGTGTAGCGTGCTGTACTCAGTGTGTAGCGTGCTGTACTCAGTGTGTGTAGCGTGCTGTACTCAGTGTGTAGCGTGCTGTACTCAGTGTGTAGCGTGCTGTACTCAGTGTGTGTAGCGTGCTGTACTCAGTGTGTAGCGTGCTGTACTCAGTGTGTGTAGCGTGCTGTACTCAGTGTGTAGCGTGCTGTACTCAGTGTGTGTAGCGTGCTGTACTCAGTGTGTAGCGTGCTGTACTCAGTGTGTAGCGTGCTGTACTCAGTGTGTAGTGTGCTGTACTCAGTGTGTAGCGTGCTGTACTCAGTGTGTAGCGTGCTGTACTCAGTGTGTAGCGTGCTGTACTCAGTGTGTAGCGTGCTGTACTCAGTGTGTAGTGTGCTGTACTCAGTGTGTAGCGTGCTGTACTCAGTGTGTGTAGCGTGCTGTACTCAGTGTGTGTGGCGTGCTGTACTCAGTGTGTAGCGTGCTGTACTCAGTGTGTAGTGTGCTGTACTCAGTGTGTAGTGTGCTGTACTCAGTGTGTAGTGTGCTGTACTCAGTGTGTGTGGCGTGCTGTACTCAGTGTGTAGCGTGCTGTACTCAGTGTGTAGTGTGCTGTACTCAGTGTGTAGTGTGCTGTACTCAGTGTGTAGTGTGCTGTACTCAGTGTGTAGGGTGCTGTACTCAGTGTGTAGGGTGCTGTACTCAGTGTGTAGTGTGCTGTACTCAGTGTGTAGTGTGCTGTACTCAGTGTGTAGTGTGCTGTACTCAGTGTGTAGCGTGCTGTACTCAGTGTGTAGCGTGCTGTACTCAGTGTGTAGTGTGCTGTACTCAGTGTGTAGTGTGCTGTACTCAGTGTGTAGCGTGCTGTACTCAGTGTGTAGCGTGCTGTACTCAGTGTGTAGCGTGCTGTACTCAGTGTGTAGTGTGCTGTACTCAGTGTGTAGTGTGCTGTACTCAGTGTGTAGTGTGCTGTACTCAGTGTGTAGCGTGCTGTACTCAGTGTGTAGCGTGCTGTACTCAGTGTGTAGCGTGCTGTACTCAGTGTGTAGTGTGCACTAATTGCATCTATATCTGCTCCGCCAGACGGACACATTGACGAGAATATCAGTTTTGTACATTTCGTTCTGTTTACCATATTATTTATGAGGATGAATTGCATAACATGCCAATATTATTGCATAATATATTTCACTTTTCTTTTTTTTTGCATTTCTGTTGTAATTTTGGTTTGATTTAGTTTGTTTTACACTGCAGATTGATCAAACGGGTGTTGGTGTCGGCTGTTCATTGTAAGGCTTGCTTTGTGAAGTCTTCATGTTGTTTATGAGAGGCAGTTTTGCCATTTTTTTTACACAACGCTCTACAGTTTCACACACTCTCTCGTGTTCCTTCATCTGCCGACGGTGTGGCCGTTTCTCATTTCAGCCGTTTCTCTGCGTCCGCCTGGGTCAGAGCTTGCGTGAAGGACCGCACATTTTCCCGTCAAGTTTGCTTTTTATAAATACCAATTATTGCGCAGAGAGCGGCGTACGCCTTCTTTTGTGCGTACGCAACGTTTATAAATGAGGCCCCTGGTCACGAAAAGCTTAAAACATTGTTGCGCACTGAGGATAGGTTCAGATAATCTCGTGAGTTTGTCGTCTTATGGCAATTTTTCATTGTTGAAGCTGAAATCAGACATTTGTGGATCAATGTCTCAGAAGATCTCAGAGACAGAGCGACACGCGTCATAATCTGAAGGCCACGCCCACCGGGGGGGAAACAATCCAACGCTCTCCATTGACTCTGCATTGTGTGAAGCTCCTCTTTGTCATTTCAGACTTATAACAAAAAACTGAACAATGTCTAAAAGCTGATATGTGACAAAGTGTACAGCAAACAAGCTAAACAAAACCCAGAAGCAAAAACACAGACGTTTTTATAAGCTGTTGACCCAAAAAACGAGCGTTTAAGGACAAAAAAGTGGATACAGGCCATTGAGACACGTTATATTACACTGAGAACTACACACACTAGAGGAGAACGATATCAGAGACAGGAAATATCATATATACAACTGACATTTGGAGATTTGAACAGTGACAACATATTTACTGCACACACACACACACTGAGACACACAGACACACACAGACACACAGACACACTGAGACACACTGAGACACACACTGAGACACACACTGAGACACACACTGAGACACACTGAGACACACTGAGACACACAGACACACTGAGACACACTGAGACACACAGACACACTGAGACACACTGAGACACACACTGAGACACACACTGAGACACACACTGAGACACACACTGAGACACACACTGAGACACACACTGAGACACACTGAGTGTCAGGATCCCCAAATGTCCCCATTCTTCAGCTGAAGCTTCACTTCGTACTGCCTTTATCCACTTTTGTCTCCTTAAACGCTCGTTTTTTTGACTCGACAGCTTATAAACAGCTTATTTCTGTGTCGTTTAGCTTGTTTGCTGTACACTTTGTCACATATCCGCTTTTAGACATTGTTCTGTTTTTTGTTATAAGTCTGAAATGACAATGAGGCGCTTCACACAATGCAGAGTCAATGGAGAGCGTTGGACTGTTTTCCCCCCCGGTGTGGGCGTGGCCTAAATACGCTCTGTCTCTATTGTGCGAGGCGTGATGACCGGAGCAGAACGGGCAGGGTCATGAGCATGTGTTGGGTTGAGCTTTGAGTAAGAGTGTGTGTTTCTTAAGGCTCTGCACCTGAGCGGCGTTGAGATGCTGGCTCTTCCATGCGTCTCCTGGGCTTGTGCAGTTGTGAGGTAGTGCGTTGGGGTGCAGGTAAGGCACATCTCCGTTCGCTCGGGCTCCTGGCGTGTGATTATTGCCGACTGTGGGGGTTTGTGGGCCGGGGCGGGAGCCAGGACTGGGACTGGGAGGCAGCGGCCCATTGGCCAATGGTTGAGCGATGCAAGAGGGTCGAAGGGCCGGCCCGCGGAGACCAGAGTGAGCAGGCAGTGAGGAACCGCCTGAGGGGCCGTTGGGGAGCGAGGGCCGGATCTGACCAGAGGAGTTCTGCCGCATCTGTAGGAAAACGTCACAATCAACTGCTAATATGAAGGGTCAAGAGAAAGCAAACAAACACTTATTACAGTCTAAAGCTGCTTTTCCACCGTCAGGCCAAACCGCTCTCATTGCTTAACCCAGGGCTCGACATTAACGCTTGTCCGGGACCAATGGATTTTTTGAAGGGGCAAGTGAAAAACAATTTTACTGACAGACAAGCAATCCTGCATTCAGTTAGTGTAAGTGGAGATGGATAGTGGATAATAATATAAAACTAACTGACGTTAATGAGGTTGAGCTGTTGAGGCTCGAGGAGAAAATCCAAAACAAATGAGCGCCGCTCACACACAGAAACTCAGTTAATGTGTCGTTTTTATATTTATAACATATGATACAGTTAAACAACATCACACTAACAAGAGTGTGTTTTCCTGAACACCATCACGACTGAACATGACTGATTTCATACGCCAGCTCCATAAACAATTATTAACATTAAGTCCCTTACATTTTAGAAGCAATATGGAGTATTTGTTCTATTTCAGCAGCGAAAATAGTTCCAAACAAATATCACAGCAGAACCATAACACACCTCACAGCATCAGTGTGTGTTAGTGAATGATTCAGTGTTTGAATGAATCGGTTGAATCAAAGATTCAATGACCTGTTCGTAAACAACCGCCAAATTCTTAAATGAATCATCCGTTTCACTGAATCGACTCAATGATTCGCTCATTCAGACGGTCTCCTGCGCCCCCTACTGGTGCTTTACTTTCATCTTTACAACATTTCTTATTTATATATTCAAAAATATTTAAATGAATCTCATAACATTATTTAATGCAGTTGTAATTTTTCAGTGTAAATTATTTAATTTGATTGGTAACAGCCTATAGTGTCTTATTCTAATTTAATTTATAGATAAAATTTAAGAATATAAACTGAAAGCTGAAGCATATCCTATATTTAATAAGATTATGGAAAAATGCCCTTTATAAAAAGGTACAAATATGACAAATAGGCATATTTAAATATGTCAAAGCTGATTGAACACTGGTGAGAATATTGCTTCAGAATAGATTATATTTACAAAAAAAATCCGGACAAGCAAATGTTTTCCTCGGACAAGTGAGTGACAGATTTACAGAAGGACAAGCGTGTGAACCGGCTTAATGTCGAGCCTGTTTAACCGCTCCATCTCGCCCCGATCCGGGTATATTTCAGAGCGGTGCTGAACCAAGCTCAAGTCCTTGCCCTTCTTAGAAGCGTTCGGCCCAACGGTGGACAAGCCCTAAAGGGTCACAGTAGTCTTACCCTCGTGGACATTTTTGTCCTCTATGGGCCGGTGTAACTTTTTTAAATTGATGCACAAGAGTTAAGAGAAAGACACATCTCGGCCACAGAGAACCCTGAGTTGGAAGGTTCTGGCCGATTGTTAAACAGGTTTTCCTTCAGAGGGTTTGATGAGTGTGGTGGTGCTGTACCTGTTGCTGGTGCAGGTGCATGGCTGACAGCTGAGCCTCCAACTGCTCCAACATCTGCAGCTGAACAGGCTTCAGACTCGCCCGGTTGGCTCGCAACTGTTCCAGCAACTGAGAGGAAGAGCAGAAAACAGCTGAGTAGAAGAAGCACAGACACATCCATCAGAGTTCAGGAGACGGCACAATAACGGTCAGGGACGTCAACGGTCCTTCAGTTGAGAAGCAGCTCATAGGCCATGAAGAAACCACCATCTAAACCAGAGGCGGCCAATCCTGCTCCGCTCCAGATCCAATCACACACCTGAACTAGGGATGGCCATTTTTGTCAATTTCTCATTTCGATCATCGATAGGTCTCAAAAACGAGTACTCGAGTACTCGGGGGCGGGGCATGTCCGTCATTGAGATAATGAAAACTGTTATGAAAATGGTTGTTGACAAATACAAACGTGACATGAAAACAGGTATATAAAAAAACATGAACAAATAAAAATAAAAAAAACTGCTAGATTTTTATAAAATTATAAAATGACCGTCTCAAATAACCAAGTCAGTAATATCGAGCATTGCCTTTGAGCTGAAACTGTGAAATAACACCAGCCTGCAGAGCTTGCTAGCTGGTTAATAAACTCAACCAAACGCACCCTATATCAGATTAATATTAACCTATTACGACATAAATCAACACAAACGGACGTGAATGCGCACGTGAACTTCAGCGTGCTAGATTTGACAGGCTATGGTTTGAAATGGAACATTTTCAATGCGCTCTTCCCTTAACAACGATACACGGACAACGAAAGCAACATTTTATTAAAACCCTGTTCTCATTATAATGCTTTGACAGATTGACTCTGCACATCATGCACTTCATTTTATTATTCATGATCGCAGTGTTTACAGACATCACTGCGCGTTTTCAAACTCATAACGAATAAACTAGGTCTACTGTTGGAAAATACGAGACCAGTATAGCACTGCTGCATTACTAATGTCAATGATTCTGAGAAAGAAATAGCCTATCTGAAAATAATATGACTGTCTCTAAACCATCATGTCGAGCATGAAATATGCGTTTGAGCTGAAACTGAAGAGAATGAACAACAGCCGGTATAACGGCAGCACTTTGCTAGCTTATTAAGCTCAACCAAACGCTTCTTATATTAGATTAATCAGTTTCACTTTATTTCGCCGCGGTCTGGAGGCGGTCTGGAGGCCAATCAAACCTCCGGTACCGCGCAAAACGACGCAATAACCAATAAAAAAAAGAGACAAATATATTTTTTTAAAGTCAGGGCGATCATCGTTCTCATGATCGATAACGAATAGCGTTGGAGCATTGCTGGAGCTGAAAACCACTGACCAACACACACCTGCTCTAGAGGCAATAGTGCAGTGTATTATTGCAGATTATTATTGTGTACATAAAGATAAAATCCCTGCATGTTTCAGAATGATCTGCAGTAATGACCAATGGAATTACGACTTATTTGACCAATCGTGGCGATACACACACGTCTGTAAACTGACTCGTGTGTGTATTCCTCATGTGAACAGTGAATCCTCTCATGGTGCGGCACAAAGGGAAAGAGAGATGAGGCTCTGATTGGTTTATTGCACGTTTTGCCCAAAACACACCCATGACTCATGAAGAGACGAGGGACGGCCATTCTGGACCATCGCTAAACTAGCAGAAGTGGATTTCAATCATCATACAGTGACAGTGTGGGCTTTAGATCAGTAATTTAGTTTATATGGTTAATTTAGTTTAATAATTAGATTTATTTGGATATTTAGTTGAAAAATGTAGTGTCCCCAAGTGATTTCAGACCATGTGATCAGATCTGTGAAATATGGCCTGTAGTGTCAGCGCCACCTACTGGCCCAGCAGCAGAACAGATGTTTCCGCAGAGCCGTGTGAACGGGGATAGTTTTGATAACGTTGACCCAAAGAAATAACTTTTACATTTTTAGAACACACATTTAGTACGTTATGTAAGCCTGCCCTAAGAAAGTAAAAGACGGTATGAAACGTAAATCAACCCGATATATTTATAGATCTTATTGTGAGCAAATCATCATTTTTAAATAATGCTTTGAGCTTGTAATGTTTAATCGTAACTGAACCGGTTCAAGGAACGAAAACGAAAACCGGAAACGAATGAAATTTTAAGAGGAACAAAAACGAAATCAAAATTCATTTGAATGGTTCTGAACAGAAACGTTAATTTGAAATGACCATTAACCGGTTAATAATGTTATTTTATCGTTCTCTTTAATATTTTAATTTGGCAGTGACCAATCATGAATAGATACAAATACATTTGTACAATACCTCAAGCACATTTCTCTCCCGCTGAGCTCATCAATGAAAGCGCAGGTATTGGAGGACATTCTTTTCATACGTTTAAATAAGCAGAACAGACTTTAAGCTCAAATAGTCTGATTTAGGCTAGTTTGTGGATTCTGTTTAAGCCTATCCAAGAAGGCTATAGCATCTATCAAACATTTGTCAGGCTATAGTCTTTCAGATGGCCAATACAGCTCAATGTTTTCTATATAGACGGCTGATGCTTCGTATTAAATGGTGTTATATTGCATTAAATGATCAAGCTTTATCAGCTGACTGAGTTTGATTATGGGATGCAGTGTTGCGCAGGGTTTGCTTTGAAATTAGCAGCATTAAAAGAGCAATGGTTATCCAGTTTATTTATTCTTTATTCATGCCATTTTTAAAACAAGTCGTGTTGAAAAAAAAGTGATGTCCAGAGAATGTTCTCCCTCTTCTGAAAAGATTAGGCATATAGAGCCACTTTCAGCTCCATTAAAACAGCTCAATATTTGTCCCGCTGTTTATGCTGTAATTAATGCATGTGTTTCTGTTGTGCTTTTAAAAATGTTATGAAATAAATATTCAAGTTTAATTATCATGCGTTATATTATTATTGAGTGAAAATAAGTCTTTATTTATACATATTTGTTTAAAGTATAGGCTAAATTAAAATAACGTTATTTTTTCAAATCAAACCGTTTTCGGAACAGTAATGTTTAATGAGGAACGCAAAAATGAAAACGTTAAAATATCGATTCTGCTCGGAGTGAACCCATTGATATCTGTTTTCAGCCCTGGCGTCCACATCTCAACCCCTGATGCCCGCGGGGCCGTTGGCACTGACTGTAAAGCTGTTCATCCGCCACTCACCTGCAGCTTCTGAGGAGACAGGTACCAGTTTGGAGTTGGTGGCTGTGCTGAAGTGTTGGTCCAGGGCTCAGTGGAGCTCTGAGGAAGACACACACAGATCATTACTGCTGCGTTTACATCAGAGACCTGCGGAGCGGGAGAAACCAGCACAAACCTTGGCAGGACTAGCGGTCCTCTTCCTCTTGGCTGGACTGGACTGGTCTTCCCCCTGGTCCAGCGGGCTCACATGGGGCGGCAGCGACCCACCCGAAGCCCCGGGGTGAGGTTTACACGCCTGAGAGAGACCGCACACGCGTGAAGAGAGAGACCGCACACGCGTGAAGAGACACACACTCAACACACCCAGTCAACTGAGGGTGAAACTGCATTTGCTCAGTCAATACATGTAAAAGACGCCAATCAATATTCCTCCATAATAGAGCGGAATCATGTGAGGAGGAGATTCTCAGAGCTTATGATAAATCATGATTTACAGCCAGGGCTCGACATTAAACCTGTTCACACGCTGAAGTAAATCTGTCACTCACTTGTCCGAGTAAAACATTTGCTTGTCCGGATTTTTTTTGTAAATATAATCTATTCTGAAGCAATATTCTCACCAGTGTTCAATCAGCTTTGACATATTTAAATATGCATATTTGTCATATTTGTACCTTTTTATAAAGGGCATTTTTCCATAATCTTATTAAATATAGGATATGCTTCAGCTTTCAGTTTATATTCTTAAATTTGATCTATAAATTAAATTAGAATAAGACACTATAGGCTGTTACCAGTCAAATTAAATCATTTACACTGAAAAATTACAACTGCATTAAATAATGTTATGAGATTAATTTAAATATTTTTTAATAAATAAGAAATGTTGGAAAGATGAAAGTAAAGCACCAGTAGGGGGCGCAGGAGACCGTCTGAATGAGCGAATCATTGAGTCGATTCAGTGAAACGGATGATTCATTCAAGAATTTGTCGGTTGTTTACGAACAGGTCATTGAATCTTTGATTCAACCGATTCATTCAAACACTGAATCATTCACTAACACACTGATGCTGTGAGGTGTGTTATGGTTCTGCTGTGATATTTGTTTGGAACTATTTTCGCTGCTTAAATAGAACAAATACTCCATATTGCTTCTAAAATGTAAGGGACTTAATGTTAATAATTGTATATGGAGCTGGCGTATGAAATCAGTCATGTTCAGTCGTGATGGTGTTCAGGAAAACACACTCTTGTTAGTGTGATGTTGTTTAACTGTATCATATGTTATAAATATAAAAACGACACATTAACTGAGTTTCTGTGTGTGAGCGGCGCTCATTTGTTTTGGATTTTCTCCTCGAGCCTCAACAGCTCAACCTTATTAACGTCAGTTAGTTTTATATTATTATCCACTATTGATCTCCACTTACACTGATGCAGAATCATTACTGCACTTTGGTGATTCACTAGTTAGTTTTTGTTTTGACGTTTTCACCAGGATACTTGTCCGTCGGGCAAGTAACATTATTTTTCACTTGCCCCTTCAAAAAATCCACTAGTCCCGGACAAGCGCTAATGTCGAGCCCTGCATCGCCTCACGTACACTTTGACCTCTTCACCAGCAGGGTTCTCTCGTCAGAATGGGGTCAGATGTATATTCAGTCCTCACAGTAAAGAAATCCTTTCCAACCCTGTTTGATGAAAACTGGACCTAACTCAGGGCATCAGGCCAATACATCAACGGTGCACTTCCCTGTTTACTCAAATTATTAAAATATTTTATTAAATCAATTTTTTTGATCTTCAACACATTGAAGATCTTCTGCCGCTTCTCTAAGGCACATTCTCACACACGTTTGTGGCAATTACTATTGAAGCCACATCTTTTACCAGTCAGTTCTAGGGGTGGCCATTTTGACTCCAATGTGAAAACAGAATGAATGGAGCAAACGCTGCTGAAGCCCTGATGTACACGAGGATCCACAACAACAGAGAAAAGATGCAAAAACAAATCATATAAAACACTTAATATGAGCGAGTGCATCAGTATCAATGAGAGAGAAACCCCGTCTCATTGTACTGTGTCATGAACACACACACACTCACACACACACACTCACTCGACTATGAACTACTCCAGCCGGACTGCGTCAGTGTTTGTTGTGGTACTGCAACACTAGAGGGCAATGACTGCAGGACTAGAGACTACACCACAAACACACCTCTGGGTGAACAATGACACACTCTAGGGCTGAACGATATATCGCTATCGTATCTATATCTAGATATCAACTTTCAAGATATTACTATCGAAAAAAGCAACAATATAGACAATATATATTTCGCCCTGCAACATCAGTTTTGCGATTGCCCTTGAATGCTCCGCTAAAGCCAGCGCACACACACTACAGGGGCGTGGGAACTATATTGTGGGGGGGGGGGGGGGGGGCGTTTCCATGGTGACGCGTCATTGCTTGTCACGTGACACAGCGCTGAATGAATGATGATCTGCTTTTATGTCATTTTTTCCTTTTTTATTCAGAATATTCACAAATGTGTTAGCTATGGCATGAAATATCTGATATTCCGATTGTCAAACCCATGCGAGAGGAAGAATATTGTTGTTTAAACACCTTTATAACGATGGCGTTAGTTGAGCTGTAATCGCGATGGGCGTCGCCGTGTTAGTTAGAGAATCGCATCTGTTGGATTTACAACCTCTATGTTTACAACTCGTGAATTCCTCCACTTCTCCCGAAATACTCAAAAGTAAGTGGCTGGTGAACTGGGAATAGAATAGAGTAAACATTGAAGTTACTTACACAATGTGTATCTGATATGAATAAAACGTGTCGAATTATAATGGAAAGGATTATTATTACCTCTTCATAGACATCAGTGTGTATTTTACAAACTCTAAATGTATTTTTTTAGTATTTATGTGAATTGATGTGTTTGAAACCTATAATAAACAGTATGTGGTTGAAAACAGTGAAAAGTTGTGCTATATGACAGCTCTGAGCGCGCCTGTCTCTGGCTCAACATTTGATCATGTGATGCTCTTGATCATCCGCTCCAGCACCAGCCTAGACTGATCACACCTGTGTGATCGCACGTGCAATAACAACAATACATTTTCAGACACACATGAAATGTAGGCTTAAATCAAACACATTTTCATTCAGATTCTGGTTTTCACTGAACACGTAGTCATATCGTATCGTATCGTATCGATATCGAGATATATCTGGCATGAAAATCGAGATATGAAATTTTGTCCATATGGTTCAGCCCTAGCACACTCATTTTTGACCCAGATGTGTGATTGTGTAGCGCTGCACTACTGAAGCCCACGCACTGAAACCACGCTACTGATCGGCTCGCTGTTCAAAACACGCTTTTTGGAAATGTAGGAACTGATTCTTAAAATACGACGTACAATCTGGTCAAGCCAATCGTTACTGAGCAACCGTGATCGGAGGAGGCGGCGAGCAGGAGCGTGGTTACGCCCGATGAGCCGCATGTGTGTGTGTGTGTGTGTGTGTGTGTGTGAGAGGGGCGTTTCTAAGGGTGTGTGTCTATCTGGTCTCACCTGCTGGCCTGTGCTCTGGACACCCTGTCTGGACGTTAGCTCTGCTGGGATTGGGAGGCTCCAGGCTTCCTCAATACTAGGAAGCATTTTACTTTTACTCTGTAGACTATTGTGTTGGAGGTTACAGAACTGAGCCTAGGACGAAAACGCGTGAAAAAGACATCAGCCATCTGAGGACGTGTTCAAACAGAGAGCAGAGGCTGGCCTGAATCACTCAAAGTATTTCTAGCTCCAATGATCACTGGACTCACGCATTCAAACCAAGAATGAAGGTGAAAGAAATCTGACACACAAATTAACTGAACATATTCACAACAAATGGAGACCCACACAGACCCTCGGCCGCTGGAGTGCAGGTCATGTGACTCGCTCTCACCTGCAGGTACTTGATGCGGGCCGCTAGTGCAGCTGTGTTGGTGCAGGCTTTGCTACGTGTGGCGTTGACGTAGCACTTGATGGCGTCCTGAGGCTGGTTGCAGGACTCATAGAGCGTGCCCAGTCCATCCAGGCCGCGGCGTGACTGTGGTCCAGCTGAACCGCACAGATGTAGGCCTGCAACGCGTCCATGGGCTGATTCTGCTGCTGATACAGCACGCTACGACAACACACGCTAGCAGGTTAATGAACTCGACAACACACACACACACACACGAGATTAATCAGACACAAAGCAGTGCAACCTGCAAGTGAAATGAGTTACGAGTAGGGTTGGGTACCGAACTTTAAAGGGTTCGTTCACCCAAAACTGTAAATTGTGTCATTAATGACTGAGCCTCATGTGGTTGGACACCCGTCAGACCTCCGTTCATCTTCAGACACAAATGAAGATATTTTAGTGTAAATCTGATGCTCTGAAAGGCCTCCATTGGCTCAATGCACTTTACACTCTCTAGACCCTTAAAAGACACTAAAGACGTCATGATCATGATTCTGATCGCATGTCAAACCACCAAACTGCTGAAATCGCGTGACTTTGGCGCTCCGAGCCACTGAATCGACTCACTGATTCATAACCCGTCAAACCGCTAATCGACTCGCTGATTCATAACCCGTCAAACCGCTAATCGACTCACTGATTCATAACACTCCAAACCGCTAATCGACTCACTGATTCATAACACTCCAAACCGCTAATCGACTCACTGATTATTCATAACGCTCCGAATCACTAACCGACTCGCTGATTCATAACGCTCCAAACTGCTGAATCGACTCACTGATTCATAACGATCCGAGCCACTGAATCGACTCACTGATTCATAACGCTCCAAACCGCTAATCGACTCACTGATTCATAACGCTCCGAACCACTAATCGACTCGCTGATTCATAACGTTCCAAACCGCTAATCGACTCACTGATTCATAACGCTCCGAACCGCTGAATCGACTCACTGATTCATAACGCTCCGAACTGCAGAATCGACTCACTGATTCATAACGCTCTGAACCGCTGAATCGACTCACTGATTCATAACGCTTCGAAGCTTCATGATGCCGTGTTTTGAAATCGTCATCACTATATAAGTCGTTATTTTGGGTTTTTTTTGCGCACAGAAACTATTCTCGTCTTCATAAAGTTATTGTAGAGCCGCTGTAGTGAGATGGACTTTGTAACTTTAGTCTTTAGTGTCTTTTAAGGGTCTTGAGAGTGTAAAGTTGAGCCAATGGAGGCCTTTCAGAGGCATCAGATTTACACTAAAATATCTTCATTTGTGTCTGAAGATGAACGGAGGTCTGACGGGTGTCCAACCACATGAGGCTCAGTCATTAATGACACAATTTACAGTTTTGGGTGAACTAACCCTTTAAGGCATGAAGAAGTTTCCACAGGAAAGGTGAGTTATGGGATGGCAGGACCTACCCTATCGAGCACCACGGTGTCTGCGCTGGCCTCGGATTTGTCGATGGGACTGTCTGTATGAGATGAAGGCATCCTGGACCTTCCCAATACTGGAGTAGCACCTGCAGAGCAAACAACACGCCTGCAGATCAGCACGCACACACACGCACACACACACACACACACACACGCCTGACGTCTGCGGTCATGTGACATGCGACTGACCTGCCGAGGAAATACCAGGACTGGCCAGAGTTCGGATCGGCTTCCAGAGACTTCTGGAGACACTGGATAGCGTAGCTGTCCTTATTAGCCTTATCTCCCAGCTGCTCGACTGTATGATGCATCCAGCCTGAGAGAGAGAGAGAGAGAGAGAGAGAGAGAGAGAGAGAGAGAGAGAGAGAGAGAGAGAGAGAGAGAGAGAGAGAGAGAGAGAGAGAAGAGAAGAGAGAGAGAGAGAGAGAGAGGAGAGAGAGAGAGAGAGAGAGAGAGAGAGAGAGAGAGAGAGAGAGAGAGAGAGAGGAGAGAGAGAGAGAGAGAGAGAGAGAGAGGGATGGAGAGAGAGAGAGGGATGGAGAGAGAGAGTGAGAGTGAGAGAGATAGAGATTGAGATAGAGATAGAGATAGAGTCATCTCTGCTGTCTCTGACCACAGGAAGCCCCTCAGGCTCATCCCTCGGGTGTTAGTGATGCGGTGAAGGGTCACAAAGGGTCATGAAACCCTAAAACAAATTTTCTGAGATTTTAACCGAGTTATGTGTGTTGAGCATCATAGAAGTCAATGTTACCATCCATTCATTTTGATTGTAGGAGAAAACTAGTAACTTTTAAATATTTTTGCGCTATATATTCAACTCCCGGGTTTAAATTAATCTTTGTATCAACGTCACAGAATGTGACGCTTTGTCGTTACAGCGATGACTCATCTGTGTCTCATAATTATTCATGAGTCTGCGTGTCCTTGTCCTATGAGAAGAGGCGTCACTTAATTATTCATGAGTATGCGTGTCCTTATCCTATGAGAAGAGGCTTCGCTTAATTATTCACGAGTCTGCGTGTCCTTGTCCTATGAGAAGAGGCGTCACTTAATTATTCATGAGTATGCGTGTCCTTATCCTATGAGAAGAGGCTTCGCTTAATTATTCACGAGTCTGCGTGTCCTTATCCTATGAGAAGAGGCGTCACTTAATTATTCATGAGTATGCGTGTCCTTATCCTATGAGAAGAGGCTTCGCTTAATTATTCACGAGTCTGCGTGTCCTTATCCTATGAGAAGAGGCTTCACTTAATTATTCACGAGTCTGCGTGTCCTTATCCTATGAGAAGAGGCGTCACTTAATTATTCATGAGTCTGCGTGTCCTTATCCTATGAGAAAAGGCGTCACTTAATTATTCACGAGTATGCGTGTCCTTATCCTATGAGAAGAGGCGTCACTTAATTATTCACGAGTCTGCGTGTCCTTATCCTATGAGAAGAGGCTTCGCTTAATTATTCACGAATCTGCGTGTCCTTATCCTATGAGAAGAGGCGTCACTTAATTATTCACGAGTATGCGTGTCCTTATCCTATGAGAAGAGGCTTCACTTAATTATTCACGAGTCTGCGTGTCCTTATCCTATGAGAAGAGGCTTCACTTAATTATTCATGAGTATGCGTGTCCTTATCCTATGAGAAGAGGCTTCGCTTAATTATTCACGAGTCTGCGTGTCCTTATCCTATGAGAAGAGGCTTCACTTAATTATTCATGAGTCTGCGTGTCCTTATCCTATGAGAAGAGGCTTCGCTTAATTATTCACGAGTCTGCGTGTCCTTATCCTATGAGAAGAGGCGTCACTTAATTATTCACGAGTATGCGTGTCCTTATCCTATGAGAAGAGGCGTCACTTAATTATTCACGAGTCTGCGTGTCCTTATCCTATGAGAAGAGGCTTCACTTAATTATTCACGAGTCTGCGTGTCCTTATCCTATGAGAAGAGGCGTCACTTAATTATTCACGAGTCTGCGTGTCCTTATCCTATGAGAAGAGGCTTCACTTAATTATTCATGAGTCTGCGTGTCCTTATCCTATGAGAAGAGGCGTCACTTAATTATTCACGAGTCTGCGTGTCCTTATCCTATGAGAAGAGGCGTCACTTAATTATTCACGAGTCTGCGTGTCCTTATCCTATGAGAAGAGGCGTCACTTAATTATTCACGAGTATGCGTGTCCTTATCCTATGAGAAGAGGCGTCACTTAATTATTCACGAGTCTGCGTGTCCTTATCCTATGAGAAGAGGCTTCACTTAATTATTCACGAGTCTGCGTGTCCTTATCCTATGAGAAGAGGCGTCACTTAATTATTCACGAGTCTGCGTGTCCTTATCCTATGAGAAGAGGCTTCACTTAATTATTCACGAGTATGCGTGTCCTTATCCTATGAGAAGAGGCGTCACTTAATTATTCACGAGTCTGCGTGTCCTTATCCTATGAGAAGAGGCTTCACTTAATTATTCATGAGTCTGCGTGTCCTTATCCTATGAGAAGAGGCGTCACTTAATTATTCACGAGTCTGCGTGTCCTTATCCTATGAGAAGAGGCGTCACTTAATTATTCACGAGTCTGCGTGTCCTTATCCTATGAGAAGAGGCGTCACTTAATTATTCACGAGTCTGCGTGTCCTTATCCTATGAGAAGAGGCGTCACTTAATTATTCACGAGTCTGCGTGTCCTTATCCTATGAGAAGAGGCGTCACTTAATTATTCACGAGTCTGCGTGTCCTTATCCTATGAGAAGAGGCGTCACTTAATTATTCACGAGTCTGCGTGTCCTTATCCTATGAGAAGAGGCGTCACTTAATTATTCACGAGTATGCGTGTCCTTATCCTATGAGAAGAGGCGTCACTTAATTATTCACGAGTCTGCGTGTCCTTATCCTATGAGAAGAGGCGTCACTTAATTATTCACGAGTCTGCGTGTCCTTATCCTATGAGAAGAGGCTTCGCTTAATTATTCACGAGTCTGCGTGTCCTTATCCTATGAGAAGAGGCTTCGCTTAATTATTCACGAGTATGCGTGTCCTTATCCTATGAGAAGAGGCGTCACTTAATTATTCACGAGTATGCGTGTCCTTATCCTATGAGAAGAGGCGTCACTTAATTATTCACGAGTCTGCGTGTCCTTATCCTATGAGAAGAGGCGTCACTTAATTATTCACGAGTCTGCGTGTCCTTATCCTATGAGAAGAGGCTTCGCTTAATTATTCACGAGTATGCGTGTCCTTATCCTATGAGAAGAGGCTTCGCTTAATTATTCACGAGTCTGCGTGTCCTTATCCTATGAGAAGAGGCGTCACTTAATTATTCACGAGTCTGCGTGTCCTTATCCTATGAGAAGAGGCGTCACTTAATTATTCACGAGTATGCGTGTCCTTATCCTATGAGAAGAGGCGTCACTTAATTATTCACGAGTCTGCGTGTCCTTATCCTATGAGAAGAGGCTTCGCTTAATTATTCACGAATCTGCGTGTCCTTATCCTATGAGAAGAGGCGTCACTTAATTATTCACGAGTATGCGTGTCCTTATCCTATGAGAAGAGGCTTCACTTAATTATTCACGAGAATGCGTGTCCTTATCCTATGAGAAGAGGCTTCGCTTAATTATTCACGAGTCTGCGTGTCCTTATCCTATGAGAAGAGGCTTCACTTAATTATTCATGAGTATGCGTGTCCTTATCCTATGAGAAGAGGCGTCACTTAATTATTCACGAGTATGCGTGTCCTTATCCTATGAGAAGAGGCTTCGCTTAATTATTCACGAATCTGCGTGTCCTTATCCTATGAGAAGAGGCGTCACTTAATTATTCACGAGTATGCGTGTCCTTATCCAATGAGAAGAGGCGTCACTTAATTATTCACGAGTCTGCGTGTCCTTATCCTATGAGAAGAGGCGTCACTTAATTATTCACGAGTCTGCGTGTCCTTATCCTATGAGAAGAGGCTTCGCTTAATTATTCACGAATCTGCGTGTCCTTATCCTATGAGAAGAGGCGTCACTTAATTATTCACGAGTATGCGTGTCCTTATCCAATGAGAAGAGGCGTCACTTAATTATTCACGAGTCTGCGTGTCCTTATCCTATGAGAAGAGGCTTCGCTTAATTATTCACGAATCTGCGTGTCCTTATCCTATGAGAAGAGGCGTCACTTAATTATTCACGAGTATGCGTGTCCTTATCCTATGAGAAGAGGCGTCACTTAATTATTCACGAGTATGCGTGTCCTTATCCTATGAGAAGAGGCTTCGCTTAATTATTCACGAGTCTGCGTGTCCTTATCCTATGAGAAGAGGCGTCACTTAATTATTCACGAGTATGCGTGTCCTTATCCTATGAGAAGAGGCGTCACTTAATTATTCACGAGTATGCGTGTCCTTATCCTATGAGAAGAGGCGTCACTTAATTATTCACGAGTCTGCGTGTCCTTATCCTATGAGAAGAGGCTTCGCTTAATTATTCACGAGTCTGCGTGTCCTTATCCTATGAGAAGAGGCGTCACTTAATTATTCACGAGTCTGCGTGTCCTTATCCTATGAGAAGAGGCTTCGCTTAATTATTCACGAATCTGCGTGTCCTTATCCTATGAGAAGAGGCGTCACTTAATTATTCACGAGAATGCGTGTCCTTATCCTATGAGAAGAGGCTTCACTTAATTATTCACGAGTCTGCGTGTCCTTATCCTATGAGAAGAGGCTTCACTTAATTATTCACGAGTATGCGTGTCCTTATCCTATGAGAAGAGGTTTCACTTAATTATTCACGAGTATGCGTGTCCTTATCCTATGAGAAGAGGCGTCACTTAATTATTCATGAGTCTGCGTGTCCTTATCCTATGAGAAGAGGTTTCACTTAATTATTCACGAGTATGCGTGTCCTTATCCTATGAGAAGAGGCTTCGCTTAATTATTCACGAATCTGCGTGTCCTTATCCTATGAGAAGAGGCGTCACTTAATTATTCACGAGTCTGCGTGTCCTTATCCTATGAGAAGAGGCTTCACTTAATTATTCACGAGTCTGCGTGTCCTTATCCTATGAGAAGAGGCTTCGCTTAATTATTCACGAGTCTGCGTGTCCTTATCCTATGAGAAGAGGCGTCGCTTAATTATTCACGAGTCTGCGTGTCCTTATCCTATGAGAAGAGGCTTCGCTTAATTATTCACGAATCTGCGTGTCCTTATCCTATGAGAAGAGGCGTCACTTAATTATTCACGAGAATGCGTGTCCTTATCCTATGAGAAGAGGCTTCACTTAATTATTCACGAGTCTGCGTGTCCTTATCCTATGAGAAGAGGCTTCGCTTAATTATTCACGAGTCTGCGTGTCCTTATCCTATGAGAAGAGGCGTCACTTAATTATTCACGAGTATGCGTGTCCTTATCCTATGAGAAGAGGTTTCACTTAATTATTCACGAGTATGCGTGTCCTTATCCTATGAGAAGAGGCGTCACTTAATTATTCATGAGTCTGCGTGTCCTTATCCTATGAGAAGAGGCTTCGCTTAATTATTCACGAGTCTGCGTGTCCTTATCCTATGAGAAGAGGCGTCACTTAATTATTCACGAGTCTGCGTGTCCTTATCCTATGAGAAGAGGCTTCGCTTAATTATTCACGAGTCTGCGTGTCCTTATCCTATGAGAAGAGGCGTCACTTAATTATTCACGAGTCTGCGTGTCCTTATCCTATGAGAAGAGGCTCGCCTAACACAGCAGCAGGCATTGATTGACAGGCGCTTCAAACTGTGAGATCGCATTCAGTGAGTGAGACGCATTATTGGATAGTGATTATTTTTGCTTTGTAAGAGTTTCTGCATCCCATAAGTTCTCTTCAGTAGATCCGGAGTCTTCGAAACAAACGCGATTCATCCACACTGTGAGTAACCGCTCTTTAAGCCCATTAACCAATCAAACGGCTTCTTTCTATGCAGAGAACATGCGGATTGCTGTGCATTTATTTGTGCAATAAATGATAGCTGTCGATATGTACTTTATGTATGTTTTATTTAAGGTGAGCATGTGCATATTGTGTGCTTTGATGCTTTTAACTCTGAATCAGAAGCCGTTGCTGTGCTGTTGTCAGTCAGTCTCCACTCTGCTGCGTAACCACGCCCACGTTTATATAACTACGCCCACGTTTATATAACCACGCCCACGTTTATATAACTACGCCCACGTTTATATAACTACGCCCACTTTTATATAACTACGCCCACTTTTATATAAATACGCCCACTTTTATATAACCACGCCCACTTTTATAGCCTTTTTCAAACCTGTGATGACTGACAGCTGCTAAAACCGGGGGTTTCATGACCCTTTAAGGCAGAAAGTGAAGCACATGTTTTAGTTAGAGCAGTTTCAGTTTCGAACCCTTCTACGAACTTCCTGTCATGTGATGATTTTGCTCCTGATAATCAGATTTAAGCACTTTATTCAACGGTTTCTTCCTAGCATGTGGACGAGCTGAAAGGCGATTGTCCCAGATGATTGACAGGTCTTACCCAGCTGCTGTAAGGTGGCCGCCTTCACCTGTGCAGGTAAGCTGTCCGTCTGCAGCAGACTCTCGTAAGCCTCTTTGGCCGCGCGGTATCTCTTCTGTTTCACAACCAAAGCAGAGTCACTCACATCTGTCCTGAGGTCATGTGGTACTGTAACGCTCAGGGAGGAGGGACGCCTCGGCAACACCTCGGCAACCCCTCTCTCCTGTTGCTATAGTAACGAGCCATCACTCATTGCAGAAGTAGATCATGTGTGTTAGAGCCGACTCACCTGGATCTCGTATAAATGCGCGATGTGGAACTGAACTACAAACAAAACACACAGACAAGAATCAGCAGCAAATTCAGAACAGCAGCTGTCAAATGTCAATGAAGTGTGTGTGTGTGTGTGTGTGAGAGTGAATGAAGTGTGTGTGTGTGTGTGTGTGTGTGTGTGTGTGTGTGTGTGTGTGTGTGAGAGTGAATGAAGTGTGTGTGTGTGTGTGTGTGTGTGTGTGTGTGTGTGTGTGTGTGAGAGTGAATGAAGTGTGTGTGTGTGTGTGTGTGTGTGTGTGTGTGTGTGTGTGTGTGTGTGTGTGTGTGTGTGTGTGTGTGAGAGAGTGAGAGTGAATGAAGTGTGTGTGTGTGTGTGTGTGTGAGAGAGAGTGTGAGTGAGTGAGTGAGTGAGTGAGTGAGTGTGAGAGAGTGAATGAAGTGTGTGTGTGTGTGTGAGTGAGAGAATGTGAGTAAGTGAGAGGGTGAGTGAAGTGTGTGTGTGTGTGTGTGTGTGTGTGAGAGAGAGAGTGAGTGAGTGAGTGTGTGTCAGAGTTAATGAAGTGTGTGTGTGTGTGTGTGTGTGTGTGTGTGTGTGTGTGTGTGTGTGTGTGTGTGTGTGTGTGAGAGAGAGAGTGAGTGAGTGAGTGTGTGTCAGAGTTAATGAAGTGTGTGTGTGTGTGTGTGTGTGTGTGTGTGTGTGTGTGTGTGTGTGAGTGTGTGTCAGAGTGAATGAAGTGTGTGTGTGTGTGTGTGTGTGTGTGTGTGTGTGTGTGTGTGTGTGTGTGTGAGAGTGAGTGAAGTGTGTGTGCGTGTGTGTGTGTGTGTGTGTGAGAGAGTGAGTGAGTGAGTGAGTGAGTGAGTGAGTGAGTGAGTGAGTGAGTGAGTGAGTCAGAGTGAATGAAGTGTGTGTGTGTGTGTGTGTGTGTGTGTGTGTGTGTGTGTGTGTGTGTGTGTGAGAGAGAGAGTGAGTGAGTGAGTGTGTGTCAGAGTTAATGAAGTGTGTGTGTGTGTGTGTGTGTGTGTGTGTGTGTGAGTGTGTGTCAGAGTGAATGAAGTGTGTGTGTGTGTGTGTGTGTGTGTGTGTGTGTGTGTGTGTGTGTGTGTGAGAGTGAGTGAAGTGTGTGTGCGTGTGTGTGTGTGTGTGAGAGAGTGAGTGAGTGAGTGAGTGAGTGAGTGAGTGAGTGAGTGAGTGAGTGAGTGAGTGAGTGAGTGAGTGAGTCAGAGTGAATGAAGTGTGTGTGTGTGTGTGTGTGTGTGTGTGTGTGTGTGTGTGTGTGTGTGTGAGAGAGAGAGTGAGTGAGTGAGTGTGTGTCAGAGTTAATGAAGTGTGTGTGTGTGTGTGTGTGTGTGTGTGTGTGTGTGTGTGTGTGTGTGTGTGTGTGTGTGTGAGAGTGAGAGTGAATGAAGTGTGTGTGTGTGTGTGTGTGTGTGTGTGTGTGTGTGTGTGTGTGTGTGTGTGTGTGTGTGTGTGTGTGAGAGTGAGTGAGTGAGTGTGTGTCAGAGTGAATGAAGTGTGTGTGTGTGTGTGTGTGTGTGTGTGTGTGTGTGTGTGTGTGTGTGTGTGTGTGTGTGTGTGTGTGTGTGTGTGTGTGTGTGTGTGTGTGTGTGTGTGAGAGTGAGTGAGTGAGTGTGTGTCAGAGTGAATGAAGTGTGTGTGTGTGTGTGTGTGTGTGTGTGTGTGTGTGTGTGTGTGTGTGTGAGAGTGAGAGTGAATGAAGTGTGTGTGTGTGTGTGTGTGTGTGTGTGTGTGTGTGTGTGTGTGTGTGTGTGTGTGTGTGAGAGAGTGAGAGTGAATGAAGTGTGTGTGTGTGTGTGTGTGTGAGAGAGAGTGTGAGTGAGTGAGTGAGTGAGTGAGTGAGTGAGTGTGTGTGTGAGTGAGTGAGTGAGTGAGTGAGTGTGAGAGAGTGAGTGAGTGAGTGAGTGTGTCAGAGTGAATGAAGTGTGTGTGTGTGTGTGTGTGTGAGTGAGAGAATGTGAGTGAGTGAGAGGGTGAGTGAAGTGTGTGTGTGTGTGTGTGTGTGTGTGTGTGTGTGTGAGAGAGAGAGTGAGTGAGTGAGTGTGTGTCAGAGTTAATGAAGTGTGTGTGTGTGTGTGTGTGTGTGTGTGTGAGAGTGAGTGAGTGTGTGTGTCAGAGTGAATGAAGTGTGTGTGTGTGTGTGTGTGTGTGTGTGTGTGTGTGTGTGTGTGTGTGTGTGTGTGTGTGAGTGAGTGTGTGTCAGAGTGAATGAAGTGTGTGTGTGTGTGTGTGTGTGTGTGTGTGTGAGTGAATGAAGTGTGTGTGTGTGTGTGTGTGTGTGTGTGTGTGTGTGTGTGTGTGTGTGTGTGTGTGTGTGTGTGTGTGTGTGTGAGAGAGTGAGAGTGAATGAAGTGTGTGTGTGTGTGTGTGTGAGAGAGAGTGTGAGTGAGTGAGTGAGTGAGTGAGTGAGTGTGTCAGAGTGAATGAAGTGTGTGTGTGTGTGTGTGTGTGTGAGTGAGTGAGTGAGTGAGTGAGTGAGTGAGTGAGTGAGTGAGTGAGTGAGTGAGTGAGTGAGTGAGTGTGTCAGAGTGAATGAAGTGTGTGTGTGTGTGTGTGAGTGAGAGAATGTGAGTGAGTGAGAGGGTGAGTGAAGTGTGTGTGTGTGTGTGTGTGTGTGTGTGTGTGTGTGTGTGTGTGTGTGTGTGTGTGTGTGTGTGTGTGTGTGTGTGTGTGTGTGTGTGAGAGAGTGAGAGTGAATGAAGTGTGTGTGTGTGTGTGTGTGTGTGTGTGTGTGTGAGAGAGAGTGTGAGTGAGTGAGTGAGTGAGTGAGTGAGTGAGTGTGTGTGTCAGAGTGAATGAA
This sequence comes from Gobio gobio, assembly GCF_949357685.1. Taxonomy (NCBI): domain Eukaryota; kingdom Metazoa; phylum Chordata; class Actinopteri; order Cypriniformes; family Gobionidae; genus Gobio; species Gobio gobio. The sequence goes on along the minus strand of NC_137110.1, from coordinate 52,895,216 downwards.
GTGTGTGTGTGT
>NC_137110.1:52869549-52895004 GCF_949357685.1 Gobio gobio | reverse complement strand
GCATCCTTGGTAGTTTAGACTTGCAATTTGGCCTCGGGAGAACGAGCTCCAGAGGACGGAGGAATCTCCATCAGTCGTCAATAGAGACAGAGCGTATTTAGGCCACGCCCACACCGGGGGGGAAACAATCCAACGCTCTCCATTGACTTTGCATTGTGTGAAGCGCCTCATTGTCATTTCAGACTTATAACAAAAAACAGAACAATGTCTAAAAGCTGATATGTGACAAAGTGTACAGCAAACAAGCTAAACAACACAGAAATAAGCTGTTTATAAGCTGTCGAGTCAAAAAAACGAGCGTTTAAGGAGACAAAAGTGGATAAAGGCAGTAAAACGTGAAGCTTCAGCTGAAGAATGGGGACATTTGGGGATCCTGACACTCAGTGTGTCTCAGTGTGTCTCAGTGTGTGTCTCAGTGTGTGTCTCAGTGTGTGTCTCAGTGTGTCTCAGTGTGTCTCAGTGTGTCTCAGTGTGTCTCAGTGTGTCTATGTGTGTCTCAGTGTGTCTATGTGTGTCTCAGTGTGTCTCAGTGTGTCTCAGTGTGTCTCAGTGTGTCTCAGTGTGTCTATGTGTGCAGTAAATATGTTGTCACTGTTAAGTCAAATCTCCAAATGTCAGGTTTATATTTGATATTTCCTGTCTCTGATATCGTTCTCCTCTAGTGTGTGTAGTTCTCAGTGTAATATAATGTGTCTCAATGGCCTGTATCCACTTTTTTGTCCTTAAACGCTTGTTTTTTGGGTCAACAGCTTATAAAAACGTCTGTGTTTTTGCTTCTGGGTTTGTTTAGCTTGTTTGCTGTACACTTTGTCACATATCAGCTTTTAGACATTGTTCAGTTTTTTGTTATAAGTCCGAAATGACAAAGAGGAGCTTCACACAATGCAGAGTCAATGGAGAGCGTTGGACTGTTTTCCCCCCGGTGGGCGTGGCCTTCAGATTATGACGCGTGTCGCTCTGTATCTATTGGTGAAACGTCATCAGTCGCTGCCCAAGTACTGTTCCAGTTCAAAGTTCACATCCAGCCAAGTCCAGTTCAAATCCCCGGATGTGTCCTTGATCCGCCCCTTTTATCGAGGATGCATCAGAGGAGACTTGTGGACTTCAGACAGATCGCTATCCCAGAATGCATCTCACCAACCAGCAAACGTCCAAAGCGGATGAGAAACCCCTCGTAATTAAAAAATACTGTTAATGTTTCACAAAATGTAGTTAAGACTTTTTCAGGCGAGAATGTAGTTGTTTAAAGCTCAAAGCGGTGGTTTATTTATATTTTTATATAGTGATAATCACACTTGTCTGAAGCACATATTAATGTTTTTTTTATGTAAACGAAAAGAGGCAGAGTTTTTAATATTTTGTTTTGTTATAAATATACATGCAATAACATGCTTGCACTACATTTGTGTGGCTATAATATGTTTAATGAAAATGAAAAGAGGCAGAGTGGTGTTTTATCATATATATCGTTTTATTGCAGCCTAAAATATATCTACACTGAATAAGACTATGAAGAACGCTGCTGTTCCATTAGCAGAATAAGACTATGAAGAACGCTGCTGTTCCATTAGCAGAATAAGACTATGAAGAACGCTGCTGTTCCATTAGCAGAATAAGACTATGAAGAACGCTGCTGTTCCATTAGCAGAATAAGACTATGAAGAACGCTGCTGTTCCATTAGCAGAATAAGACTATGAAGAACGCTGCTGTTCCATTAGCAGAATAAGACTATGAAGAACGCTGCTGTTCCATTAGCAGAATAAGACTATGAAGAACGCTGCTGTTCCATTAGCAGAATAAGACTATGAAGAACGCTGCTGTTCCATTAGCAGAGTAAGACTATGAAGAACGCTGCTGTTCCATTAGCAGAATAAGACTATGAAGAACGCTGCTGTTCCATTAGCAGAATAAGACTATGAAGAACGCTGCTGTTCCATTAGCAGAATAAGACTATGAAGAACGCTGCTGTTCCATTAGCTGAATAAGACTATGAAGAACGCTGCTGTTCCATTAGCAGAATAAGATTATGAAGAACGCTGCTGTTCCATTAGCAGAATAAGACTATGAAGAACGCTGCTGTTCCATTAGCAGAATAAGATTATGAAGAACGCTGCTGTTCCATTAGCAGAATAAGATTATGAAGAACGCTGCTGTTCCATTAGCAGAATAAGACTATGAAGAACGCTGCTGTTCCATTAGCAGAATAAGACTATGAAGAACGCTGCTGTTCCATTAGCAGAATAAGACTATGAAGAACGCTGCTGTTCCATTAGCAGAATAAGACTATGAAGAACACTGCTGTTCCATTAGCAGAATAAGACTATGAAGAACGCTGCTGTTCCATTAGCAGAATAAGACTATGAAGAACGCTGCTTTTCCATTAGCAGAATAAGACTATGAAGAACGCTGCTGTTCCATTAGCAGAATAAGACTATGAAGAACACTGCTGTTCCATTAGCAGAATAAGACTATGAAGAACGCTGCTGTTCCATTAGCAGAATAAGATTATGAAGAACACTGCTGTTCCATTAGCAGAATAAGACTAGAAGAACACTGCTGTTCCATTAGCAGAATAAGACTATGAAGAACGCTGCTGTTCCATTAGCAGAATAAGACTATGAAGAACACTGCTGTTCCATTAGCAGAATAAGACTATGAAGAACGCTGCTGTTCCATTAGCAGAATAAGACTATGAAGAACGCTGCTGTTCCATTAGCAGAATAAGACTATGAAGAACGCTGCTGTTCCATTAGCAGAATAAGACTATGAAGAACGCTGCTGTTCCATTAGCAGAATAAGACTATGAAGAACGCTGCTGTTCCATTAGCAGAATAAGACTATGAAGAACGCTGCTGTTCCATTAGCAGAATAAGACTATGAAGAACGCTGCTGTTCCATTAGCAGAATAAGACTATGAAGAACGCTGCTGTTCCATTAGCAGAATAAGACTATGAAGAACGCTGCTGTTCCATTAGCAGAGTAAGACTATGAAGAACGCTGCTGTTCCATTAGCAGAATAAGACTATGAAGAACGCTGCTGTTCCATTAGCAGAATAAGACTATGAAGAACGCTGCTGTTCCATTAGCAGAATAAGACTATGAAGAACGCTGCTGTTCCATTAGCAGAATAAGACTATGAAGAACGCTGCTGTTCCATTAGCAGAATAAGACTATGAAGAACACTGCTGTTCCATTAGCAGAATAAGATTATGAAGAACGCTGCTGTTCCATTAGCAGAATAAGACTATGAAGAACGCTGCTGTTCCATTAGCAGAATAAGACTATGAAGAACGCTGCTGTTCCATTAGCAGAATAAGACTATGAAGAACGCTGCTGTTCCATTAGCAGAATAAGACTATGAAGAACGCTGCTGTTCCATTAGCAGAATAAGACTATGAAGAACGCTGCTTTTCCATTAGCAGAATAAGACTATGAAGAACGCTGCTGTTCCATTAGCAGAATAAGACTATGAAGAACACTGCTGTTCCATTAGCAGAATAAGACTATGAAGAACGCTGCTGTTCCATTAGCAGAATAAGACTATGAAGAACGCTGCTGTTCCATTAGCAGAATAAGACTATGAAGAACACTGCTGTTCCATTAGCAGAATAAGATTATGAAGAACGCTGCTGTTCCATTAGCAGAATAAGATTATGAAGAACGCTGCTGTTCCATTAGCAGAATAAGACTATGAAGAACGCTGCTGTTCCATTAGCAGAATAAGACTATGAAGAACGCTGCTGTTCCATTAGCAGAATAAGACTATGAAGAACGCTGCTGTTCCATTAGCAGAATAAGACTATGAAGAACGCTGCTGTTCCATTAGCAGAATAAGATTATGAAGAACGCTGCTGTTCCATTAGCAGAATAAGACTATGAAGAACACTGCTGTTCCATTAGCAGAATAAGACTATGAAGAACGCTGCTGTTCCATTAGCAGAATAAGACTATGAAGAACGCTGCTGTTCCATTAGCAGAATAAGACTATGAAGAACGCTGCTGTTCCATTAGCAGAATAAGACTATGAAGAACGCTGCTGTTCCATTAGCAGAATAAGACTATGAAGAACGCTGCTGTTCCATTAGCAGAATAAGACTATGAAGAACGCTGCTGTTCCATTAGCAGAATAAGATTATGAAGAACGCTGCTGTTCCATTAGCAGAATAAGACTATGAAGAACGCTGCTGTTCCATTAGCAGAATAAGATTATGAAGAAGCTGCTGTTCCATTAGCAGAATAAGACTATGAAGAACGCTGCTGTTCCATTAGCAGAATAAGACTATGAAGAACGCTGCTGTTCCATTAGCAGAATAAGATTATGAAGAACGCTGCTGTTCCATTAGCAGAATAAGACTATGAAGAACACTGCTGTTCCATTAGCAGAATAAGACTATGAAGAACGCTGCTGTTCCATTAGCAGAATAAGATTATGAAGAACGCTGCTGTTCCATTAGCAGAATAAGACTATGAAGAACGCTGCTGTTCCATTAGCAGAATAAGACTATGAAGAACGCTGCTGTTCCATTAGCAGAATAAGACTATGAAGAACGCTGCTGTTCCATTAGCAGAATAAGACTATGAAGAACGCTGCTGTTCCATTAGCAGAATAAGACTATGAAGAACGCTGCTGTTCCATTAGCAGAATAAGATTATGAAGAACGCTGCTGTTCCATTAGCAGAATAAGACTATGAAGAACGCTGCTGTTCCATTAGCAGAATAAGACTATGAAGAACGCTGCTGTTCCATTAGCAGAATAAGATTATGAAGAACGCTGCTGTTCCATTAGCAGAATAAGACTATGAAGAACACTGCTGTTCCATTAGCAGAATAAGACTATGAAGAACGCTGCTGTTCCATTAGCAGAGTGCCGGACTATTGTCCAGAGTTGAACTTGTCAGAGTTGACACAAGTCAGAAGTTCGCCTATTGGTCTAGAGAAACGTATATTTTAGGCTACAATAAAATGAAATATGTCATAAAACACCATTGCCTCTTTTCATTTTTTTTTTACAAAAAAATCTTAAACATATTAGCCACACAAATGTCGTTCAGGCAACTACATTGATTATCTTATATATTTATAACAAAAGGAAGTATAAAACACAACCCTGCCTCTTTTCGTTTAGATTTAAAAAAATAATAGACCTATATTAAACATTAATATGTGGTTTAGGTAAGGTGAGCAGATTTCTGAAATGGAAACCGGGGACATTTCCTATTGAGTGATTAAAATATCACTAAAATCTAATTTGTTATTATCTTTTAATTTCAAAACGGGACAATATATTTTGAAATGTTTTTGTTTGTTTATTTGTTGTTGTGGGCTCTCTATATTATTATGATTTAGTTTGATTATTAGGACTTTTATGTGGATTTAATTCAATTCAACGCACCCACAAAAAAAAAAATGTAAACAGTTAATAGTTGCCATTGTTAATAACAAGCAGGTCAAAACAATATTATAACATGACTTAACAAAAACACATTACAAAAATAAAACATAAATATGATAAATAAAACTATTTAACATATTGTATAATTGTATTTAATATTACAATTTTCACAAGTTTATACTACTATATAAGTAATAAATATTTTTTTTGTTTTACTTCAAATGTTTTATTAGGCTTAACAATAACTCTTACTATCCTCAATTGGTCTTGTTTTGGATATTAGTCTTATTTTAAGCAGATGTGATGTGTGTTCTGATGTGTGTTCTGATGTGTGTTCTGATGTGTGTTCTGATGTGTGTTCTGATGTGTGTTCTGATGTGTGTTCTGATGTGTGTTCTGGTGTGTGTTCTGATGTGTGTTCTGATGTGTGTTCTGATGTGTGTTCTGATGTGTGTTCTGATGTGTGTTCTGATGTGTGTTCTGATGTGTGTTCTGATGTGTGTTCTGATGTGTTCTGATGTGTTCTGATGTGTGTTCTGGTGTGTGTTCTGATGTGTGTTCTGATGTGTTCTGATGTGTTCTGATGTGTGTTCTGATGTGTGTTCTGATGTGTTCTGATGTGTGTTCTGGTGTGTTCTGATGTGTGTTCTGATGTGTGTTCTGATGTGTGTTCTGATGTGTGTTCTGATGTGTGTTCTGGTGTGTGTTCTGATGTGTGTTCTGATGTGTGTTCTGATGTGTTCTGATGTGTTCTGATGTGTGTTCTGATGTGTTCTGATGTGTGTTCTGGTGTGTTCTGATGTGTTCTGATGTGTGTTCTGATGTGTTCTGATGTGTTCTGATGTGTGTTCTGATGTGTGTTCTGATGTGTTCTGATGTGTGTTCTGATGTGTGTTCTGATGTGTGTTCTGATGTGTGTTCTGATGTGTTCTGATGTGTTCTGATGTGTGTTCTGATGTGTGTTCTGATGTGTTCTGATGTGTGTTCTGGTGTGTTCTGATGTGTGTTCTGATGTGTGTTCTGATGTGTGTTCTGATGTGTGTTCTGATGTGTGTTCTGGTGTGTGTTCTGATGTGTGTTCTGATGTGTGTTCTGATGTGTTCTGATGTGTTCTGATGTGTGTTCTGATGTGTGTTCTGATGTGTTCTGATGTGTGTTCTGATGTGTGTTCTGATGTGTGTTCTGATGTGTTCTGATGTGTGTTCTGATGTGTTCTGATGTGTGTTCTGATGTGTTCTGATGTGTGTTCTGATGTGTGTTCTGATGTGTGTTCTGATGTGTGTTCTGATGTGTTCTGATGTGTGTTCTGATGTGTGTTCTGGTGTGTGTTCTGATGTGTGTTCTGATGTGTTCTGGTGTGTGTTCTGATGTGTGTTCTGATGTGTGTTCTGATGTGTGTTCTGATGTGTGTTCTGGTGTGTGTTCTGATGTGTGTTCTGATGTGTGTTCTGATGTGTTCTGATGTGTGTTCTGATGTGTTCTGATGTGTGTTCTGATGTGTGTTCTGATGTGTGTTCTGATGTGTGTTCTGATGTGTGTTCTGGTGTGTTCTGATGTGTGTTCTGATGTGTGTTCTGATGTGTGTTCTGGTGTGTTCTGGTGTGTGTTCTGATGTGTGTTCTGATGTGTGTTCTGATGTGTGTTCTGATGTGTGTTCTGATGTGTGTTCTGGTGTGTGTTCTGATGTGTGTTCTGATGTGTTCTGATGTGTGTTCTGATGTGTGTTCTGATGTGTGTTCTGATGTGTGTTCTGGTGTGTTCTGATGTGTGTTCTGATGTGTTCTGATGTGTGTTCTGATGTGTGTTCTGATGTGTGTTCTGGTGTGTTCTGATGTGTGTTCTGATGTGTTCTGATGTGTGTTCTGATGTGTGTTCTGATGTGTGTTCTGATGTGTGTTCTGATGTGTGTTCTGATGTGTTCTGATGTGTGTTCTGGTGTGTTCTGATGTGTGTTCTGGTGTGTTCTGATGTGTGTTCTGATGTGTGTTCTGATGTGTGTTCTGATGTGTTCTGATGTGTGTTCTGGTGTGTTCTGATGTGTGTTCTGATGTGTGTTCTGATGTGTGTTCTGATGTGTTCTGATGTGTGTTCTGATGTGTGTTCTGGTGTGTGTTCTGATGTGTGTTCTGATGTGTGTTCTGATGTGTGTTCTGATGTGTGTTCTGATGTGTGTTCTGGTGTGTGTTCTGATGTGTGTTCTGATGTGTGTTCTGATGTGTTCTGATGTGTGTTCTGATGTGTTCTGATGTGTGTTCTGATGTGTGTTCTGATGTGTTCTGATGTGTGTTCTGATGTGTGTTCTGGTGTGTTCTGATGTGTGTTCTGATGTGTGTTCTGATGTGTGTTCTGATGTGTGTTCTGGTGTGTGTTCTGATGTGTGTTCTGATGTGTGTTCTGGTGTGTGTTCTGATGTGTGTTCTGATGTGTGTTCTGATGTGTGTTCTGATGTGTGTTCTGATGTGTGTTCTGATGTGTGTTCTGATGTGTGTTCTGATGTGTGTTCTGATGTGTGTTCTGATGTGTTCTGATGTGTGTTCTGGTGTGTTCTGGTGTGTTCTGATGTGTGTTCTGATGTGTTCTGGTGTGTGTTCTGATGTGTGTTCTGATGTGTTCTGGTGTGTGTTCTGATGTGTGTTCTGATGTGTGTTCTGATGTGTGTTCTGATGTGTTCTGATGTGTGTTCTGATGTGTGTTCTGATGTGTGTTCTGATGTGTTCTGATGTGTGTTCTGATGTGTGTTCTGATGTGTGTTCTGATGTGTGTTCTGATGTGTTCTGATGTGTGTTCTGGTGTGTGTTCTGGTGTGTGTTCTGATGTGTGTTCTGATGTGTTCTGGTGTGTGTTCTGATGTGTGTTCTGATGTGTGTTCTGATGTGTGTTCTGGTGTGTGTTCTGATGTGTGTTCTGATGTGTGTTCTGATGTGTTCTGATGTGTGTTCTGATGTGTTCTGATGTGTGTTCTGATGTGTGTTCTGATGTGTTCTGATGTGTTCTGATGTGTGTTCTGATGTGTGTTCTGGTGTGTGTTCTGATGTGTGTTCTGATGTGTTCTGGTGTGTGTTCTGATGTGTGTTCTGATGTGTGTTCTGATGTGTGTTCTGATGTGTGTTCTGATGTGTTCTGATGTGTGTTCTGATGTGTTCTGATGTGTGTTCTGGTGTGTGTTCTGGTGTGTGTTCTGATGTGTGTTCTGATGTGTGTTCTGATGTGTTCTGATGTGTGTTCTGGTGTGTGTTCTGATGTGTGTTCTGATGTGTGTTCTGATGTGTTCTGATGTGTGTTCTGATGTGTTCTGATGTGTGTTCTGATGTGTGTTCTGATGTGTTCTGATGTGTTCTGATGTGTTCTGATGTGTGTTCTGATGTGTGTTCTGGTGTGTGTTCTGATGTGTGTTCTGATGTGTGTTCTGATGTGTGTTCTGGTGTGTGTTCTGGTGTGTGTTCTGATGTGTGTTCTGATGTGTTCTGATGTGTGTTCTGATGTGTGTTCTGATGTGTGTTCTGATGTGTGTTCTGATGTGTTCTGATGTGTGTTCTGATGTGTGTTCTGATGTGTGTTCTGATGTGTGTTCTGATGTGTGTTCTGATGTGTGTTCTGGTGTGTGTTCTGGTGTGTGTTCTGATGTGTGTTCTGATGTGTTCTGGTGTGTGTTCTGATGTGTGTTCTGATGTGTGTTCTGATGTGTGTTCTGGTGTGTGTTCTGGTGTGTGTTCTGATGTGTGTTCTGATGTGTTCTGATGTGTGTTCTGATGTGTGTTCTGATGTGTGTTCTGATGTGTGTTCTGGTGTGTGTTCTGATGTGTGTTCTGATGTGATGTGTGTTCTGATGTGTGTTCTGATGTGTGTTCTGATGTGTGTTCTGATGTGTGTTCTGATGTGTGTTCTGGTGTGTGTTCTGGTGTGTTCTGATGTGTGTTCTGATGTGTGTTCTGATGTGTTCTGATGTGTGTTCTGATGTGTGTTCTGATGTGTGTTCTGGTGTGTGTTCTGATGTGTGTTCTGGTGTGTGTTCTGATGTGTGTTCTGATGTGATGTGTGTTCTGATGTGTGTTCTGATGTGTGTTCTGATGTGTGTTCTGATGTGTGTTCTGATGTGTGTTCTGGTGTGTGTTCTGGTGTGTTCTGATGTGTGTTCTGATGTGTGTTCTGATGTGTTCTGATGTGTGTTCTGATGTGTGTTCTGATGTGTGTTCTGATGTGTTCTGATGTGTTCTGATGTGTGTTCTGATGTGTGTTCTGGTGTGTGTTCTGATGTGTGTTCTGATGTGTTCTGGTGTGTGTTCTGATGTGTGTTCTGATGTGTGTTCTGATGTGTGTTCTGATGTGTGTTCTGATGTGTTCTGATGTGTGTTCTGATGTGTTCTGATGTGTGTTCTGATGTGTGTTCTGGTGTGTGTTCTGATGTGTGTTCTGATGTGTTCTGATGTGTGTTCTGGTGTGTGTTCTGATGTGTGTTCTGATGTGTGTTCTGATGTGTGTTCTGATGTGTGTTCTGATGTGTGTTCTGATGTGTGTTCTGATGTGTTCTGATGTGTGTTCTGATGTGTGTTCTGATGTGTGTTCTGATGTGTGTTCTGATGTGTGTTCTGATGTGTGTTCTGATGTGATGTGTGTTCTGATGTGTGTTCTGATGTGTTCTGATGTGTGTTCTGATGTGTTCTGATGTGTGTTCTGATGTGTTCTGATGTGTGTTCTGGTGTGTGTTCTGATGTGTGTTCTGATGTGTGTTCTGATGTGTTCTGATGTGTGTTCTGATGTGTGTTCTGATGTGTGTTCTGGTGTGTGTTCTGATGTGTTCTGATGTGTGTTCTGATGTGTTCTGATGTGTGTTCTGATGTGTGTTCTGATGTGTGTTCTGATGTGTGTTCTGATGTGTTCTGATGTGTGTTCTGATGTGTGTTCTGATGTGTGTTCTGATGTGTGTTCTGGTGTGTGTTCTGATGTGTGTTCTGATGTGTGTTCTGATGTGTTCTGGTGTGTGTTCTGATGTGTGTTCTGATGTGTGTTCTGGTGTGTGTTCTGATGTGTGTTCTGATGTGTGTTCTGATGTGTGTTCTGATGTGTGTTCTGATGTGTGTTCTGGTGTGTGTTCTGATGTGTGTTCTGATGTGTGTTCTGATGTGTGTTCTGATGTGTGTTCTGATGTGTGTTCTGATGTGTGTTCTGATGTGTGTTCTGGTGTGTGTTCTGATGTGTGTTCTGATGTGTGTTCTGATGTGTGTTCTGATGTGTGTTCTGATGTGTGTTCTGATGTGTTCTGATGTGTGTTCTGATGTGTGTTCTGATGTGTGTTCTGATGTGTGTTCTGATGTGTGTTCTGATGTGTTCTGATGTGTGTTCTGATGTGTTCTGATGTGTGTTCTGGTGTGTGTTCTGATGTGTGTTCTGATGTGTGTTCTGATGTGTGTTCTGATGTGTTCTGATGTGTGTTCTGATGTGTGTTCTGATGTGTGTTCTGGTGTGTGTTCTGATGTGTGTTCTGATGTGTGTTCTGATGTGTTCTGGTGTGTGTTCTGATGTGTGTTCTGATGTGTGTTCTGGTGTGTGTTCTGATGTGTGTTCTGATGTGTTCTGATGTGTGTTCTGATGTGTGTTCTGATGTGTGTTCTGATGTGTTCTGATGTGTGTTCTGGTGTGTGTTCTGATGTGTGTTCTGATGTGTGTTCTGATGTGTGTTCTGATGTGTGTTCTGATGTGTGTTCTGGTGTGTGTTCTGGTGTGTGTTCTGATGTGTGTTCTGATGTGTTCTGGTGTGTGTTCTGATGTGTGTTCTGATGTGTGTTCTGATGTGTGTTCTGATGTGTGTTCTGATGTGTGTTCTGATGTGTGTTCTGATGTGTGTTCTGATGTGTGTTCTGATGTGCGGTGTTATAAAGCACATGCTCAGTTTTACTGTAACTGAGGATAGTGTCGCTCTGCTCTGGCTTATGCTCTCAGTAGTAGAGGCTGTGGGGGGGCATTACTGATCGCTTGCTGGTTGGTGCCAGATGCATTCTGGGATAGCGGTCTGTCTGAAGTCTCCTCTCGATGCATCCTCGGATCAAGGACACATCCGGGGATTTGAACTGGACTTGTCTATGGCTGGATGTGAACTTTGAACTGGAACAGGACTTGGGCAGCGACTGATGACGTTTCACACAAGTACAGACAAGAACACATACTGAGAAACAGCCCATAATTCCAGTAATCAGTGACATATTCCTCCAGTGTAGATCAGCTGTACACACACACACACACACACACACACACACACACACACACACACACACACACACACACACACACACACAGCCCCTAAACCTACCCATCACACACACACACACACACACACACACACACACTCACACAGACTCACACACACACACACACACACACACACACACACACACACACACACACACACACACACACACACACACACACACACACACACACACACACACTCACACACACACACACACACACTGCCCCTGCCCCTAAATCTACCCATCACACACACACACACACACACACACACACACACACACACACACACACACACACACACACACACACACACACACACACACACACACACACACACACACACACACTGCCCCTGAATCTACCCATCACACACACACACACACACACACACACACACACACACACACACACACACACACACACACACACACACACACACACACACACTGCCCCTAAACCTACCCATCACACACACACACACACACACACACACACACACACACTCACACAGACTCACACACACACACACACACACACACACACACACACACACACACACACACACACACACACACACACACACACACACACACACACACACACACACACACACACACACACACACACACACACACACACACTGCCCCTGCCCCTAAACCTACCCATCTCACACACACACACACACACACACACACACACACACACACACACACACACACACACACACACACACACACACTGCCCCTGAATCTACCCATCACACACACACACACACACACACACACACACACACACACACACACACACACACACACAGAAAGCGTGGAGATCACGCTACACACACTCAGAGAGCTCAGGTGATGCATGTGCTGTGGCGCTGCTGTGTGTGTGTGAGTGTGTGTGTGTGTGTGTGTGTGTGTGTGAGTGTGTGTGTGTGTGTGTGTGTGTGTGAGTGTGTGTGTGTGTGTGTGTGTGAGTCTGTGTGAGTGTGTGTGTGTGTGTGTGTGTGTGTGAGTGTGTGTGTGTGTGTGTGTGTGTGAGTCTGTGTGAGTGTGTGTGTGTGTGTGTGAGTGTGTGAGTGTGTGTGAGTGTGTGTGTGTGTGAGTGTGTGTGTGTGTGTGTGTGAGTGTGTGTGAGTGTGTGTGTGTGTGAGTGTGTGTGTGTGTGTGTGTGTGTGTGTGATGGGTAGATTCAGGGGCAGTGTGTGTGTGTGTGTGTGTGTGTGTGTGTGTGTGTGTGAGTGTGAGTGTGTGTGTGTGTGTGTGAGTGTGTGAGTGTGTGTGAGTGTGTGTGTGTGTGTGTCACCTGCTGGTACGGTGTCCCTGGTGAGGGCGGGTAAAGGGCCGTGTCTTCTGTGTGTGTGTGTGTGTGTGTGTGTGTGTGTGTGTGTGTGTGTGTGTGTGTGTGTGTGTGTGTGTGTGTGTGTGTGTCACCTGCTGGTACGGTGTCCCTGGTGAGGGCGGGTACAGGGCCGTGTCTTCTGGTGGTGTTGAGTCGTGCTCATCCGGCGCTTCCTGATCGTCCGGCTCCTGAACACACCAAACAAACCACAGCGCTAAAACACCAGGGGTCAAGGGTCAGCCCTGATCACACACACACACCTTAGATTAGGCCAGCACGATACCAGAAAAACTGGAGATCAGGAGATTGTTCTGCAATATTTATTGTGATATGAAAAGATTTTCCCAGATGATCAGAACATGTGTGTTAAGAATGAAGGATTATAAAGTGTTTCTGTGGGGGAAATATTACAATCTCAGATGTTTGAAATCTGTTGCACTGTAAAAAAACTAGTGGTGGGCATAGATTAATGTAGATTAAAATGGCGGATCTGAATTCTGCCGAAGGCTTTCAGAATATGTGTGCTCATAAGTGATCGTTTGTCTTTTTGTTTGTCTCTTCATTTTCAAAGATCAATAAACTTTTATTTCTAAAGACTATTTAACTCTGAAAACGGAAAGCATTTTAAATATCCTCAATAAATTAACAAAACAACCAAAACAAAAAAAGCAATGGACTCTCAGTCTGTTCACAAACAACTGCTCATGAATAAACGCGCGTGTGTGTGTGTGTTATTAAATCATAACTGAAACCGGCGGGCACACGCGTGTGTGTGTGTGTGTTATCAGAGGTGGGTAGTAACGAATTACATTTACTTCGTTACATTTACTTGAGTAAATATTTCGGGTAACTTGTACTTTTAGAGTAGATTTAAAGATGGGTACTTTTACTCTTACTCAAGTAAATTTCTTGTGAAAAAACTGTACTTTTACTTAGTTACATTCGGTGGCGTTCCTCCGTTACTGTCAAATGGTAATAATTATATTATATATATTAAAATAAGTGAATAACTTTCGCAAGTCTCGCGAAACGTTGGAGAGGCTGCTTCGCGAGAGGTTGCTACGCATCACCCGCTTATAATTAGCGCGCGTTTAGTCGGAAGATGATGGCCGAAGCTGAGGAAGATGTGTGTGAGCTACGGGAGGCAGATTGCCCGTGGCCTCAAGTTCAGTCTATGTTTTCACTCCAAGATGTCAAAAAGAATAGTTTCATAATGCGATGCATGTTGTGTGCACCAAAACGAACTGACATCTCTCAGCATACAAGAATTCCACCCTGAAAAGAACATGTAGCGGTAAGTGTCACAATGATGCCTATATTTGAACACTATTAACGGTCATTTGGTAACTATGGGAAATTTTCCCTTATTATAAAACTATTACACACACTGTCCCAGTGTTTTCCTCATATGCGCTCGTGTAAGCAATGACAAATCGTTTGAATCCTCCAAACAACACACGTCCACGAACAAACGTTCACATCTTCACATTTACATATCCTTTTCTTCACAAAACGAAACAAATTGAATAGCCTAATGTGACGTCTTGCATTTATACACAAATCCGGACAGACACCTGTCTGAAGTGTAGAAAATGCATACAAATAAAAACAGTATTGTATTTTATTCCTACCTAAAGAATAGCCTATAAACTTATACAAATATAAGAACAAAGTATGTTTTAAGAAGAGCTCTAGTTAGCCCAGCACACCATTATTTTACACTGTTTAACCATTAATCTCACACACACACACACACACACACACACACACACACACACACACACACACACACACACACACACACACACACACACACACACACACACACACACACACACACACACACATATATATACATATATATATATATATATATATATATATATATATATATATATATATATATATATATATAAGGTTCATTAGTTTACATTAGTTAACATGAACTAATAATGAACTGCACTTATAAAGCACTTACTTATCTTTGTTAATTTAAACATTTACTAATGCATTATTCAAATATTGTTAACATTAGTCAATGCACTGTGAACTAACATGATACTGTATCATGAATAAACCATGAACAGCTGGATTTTTATGAACTAACGTTGACAAATATTAACTAATGCTGAACAGAGGTGTTGTTCATGGTTAGTTCATGTTAACTAATACATTAACTAATGTTAACTAATACAACCTTATTGTAAAGTGTTACAGAGAGGTGTGTGAAAGCTCTCCAAGTAGCCTGAAATTCAGTGTTTTCGCTTATCAATCAGATCGAAAGTAACTAGTAACTAACTACTTGAGTAGTTTTCTCATCGAATACTTTTTTACTCTTACTCAAGTAAATATTACGATTGTTACTTTTACTTTTACTTGAGTAAATATTTCAGTAAGTACTTGTACTTTTACTTGAGTACAGATTTTGGCTACTCTACCCACCTCTGTGTGTTATTAAATCATAACTGAAACCGGCGGGCACGCGCGTGTGTGTGTGTGTGTGTTATTAAATCATAACTGAAACCGGCGGGCACACGCGTGTGCGTGTGTGTGTGTTATTAACTCATAACTGAAAGCGGTGTGAGAGACTCACCTCTTCAGGGCAGAGTTCGCAGGCCTTGCCCAGGGTCATGCGGGCGCTGTGGCTGCGCTCCAGGAAGTAGCCGTTGGACGTCTCGTTGCTCTGCACGGGCGGAGACCAGTTGTTGTAGCTGTACTGAGGATTCCCAGTGTAAGGCCTCCGCTCCAGCTCATCCCCCAGCCACTCCACCGCCCACGTCCACTTCCTCTTCAGGTCCCCGTTACTCTGCATTCAGAACAACACCATCACTACTACAACACCACCATCACTACTACAACACCACCATCACTACTACAACACCATCACTACTACAACACCATCACTACTACAACACCATCACTACTACAACACCATCACTACTACAACACCATTACTACAACACCATCACTACTACAACACCATCACTACTACAACACCATCACTACTACAACACCATCACTACTACAACACCATTACTACAACACCATCACTACTACAACACCATCACTACTACAATACAACACAATCACTACTACAACACCATCACTACTACAACACCATCACTACTACAACACCATCACTACTACAACACCACCATCACTACTACAACACCACCATCACTACTACAACACCATCACTACTACAACACCATCACTACTACAACACCATCACTACTACAACACCATCACTACTACAACACCATCACTACTACAACACCATCACTACTACAACACCATCACTACTACAACACCATCACTACTACTACAACACCATCACTACTACAACACCATCACTACTACTACAACACCATCATCACTACTACAACACCATCACTACTACAACACCATCAGTGCTAGAACACCATCACTACTACAACACCATCACTACTACAACACCATCACTACTACAACACCACCATCACTACTACAACACCACCATCACTACTACAACACCATCACTACTACAACACCACCATCACTACTACAACACCATCACTACTACAACACCATCATCACTACTACAACACCATCATCACTACTACAACACCATCAGTACTACAACACCATCATCACTACTACAACACCATCATCACTACTACAACACCACCATCACTACTACAACACCACCATCACTACTACAACACCACCATCACTACTACAACACCATCACTACTACAACACCATCACTACTACAACAACACCATCACTACTACAACAACATTACTACAACACCATCACTACCATCACTACTACAACACCATCACTACTACAACACCACCATCACTACTACAACACCATCACTACTACAACACCATCATCACTACAACACCACCATCACTACTACAACACCATCACTACTACAACACCACCATCACTACTACAACACCACCATCACTACTACAACACCATCACTACTACAACACCATCATCACTACTACAACACCATCATCACCATCACTACTACAACACCATCATCACTACAACACCATCACTACTACAACACCACCATCACTACTACAACACCACCATCACTACTACAACACCATCACTACTACAACACCACCATCACTACTACAACACCACCATCACTACTACAACACCATCACTACTACAACACCACCATCACTACTACAACACCATCACTACTACAACACCACCATCACTACTACAACACCACCATCACTACTACAACACCACCATCACTACTACAACACCACCATCACTACTACAACACCACCATCACTACTACAACACCATCACTACTACAACACCATCACTACTACAACAACACCATCACTACTACAACACCATCATCACTACAACACCATCACTACTACAACACCACCATCACTACTACAACACCACCATCACTACTACAACACCATCACTACTACAACACCATCACTACTACAACACCACCATCACTACTACAACACCATCACTACTACAACACCACCATCACTACTACAACACCATCATCACTACTACAACACCATCATCACTACTACAACACCATCACTACTACAACACCACCATCACTACTACAACACCATCACTACTACAACACCACCATCACTACTACAACACCATCATCACTACTACAACACCATCATCACTACTACAACACCATCACTACTACAACACCATCATCACTACTACAACACCATCATCACTACTACAACACCACCATCACTACTACAACACCATCACTACTACAACACCATCATCACTACTACAACACCATCATCACTACTACAACACCATCATCACTACTACAACACCATCACTACTACAACACCATCACTACTACAACACCATCACTACTACAACACCATCACTACTACAACACCATCACTACTACAACAACACCATCACTACTACAACACCATCAACACCATCACTACTACAACAACACCATCACTACTACAACACCATCAACACCATCACTACTACAACAACACCATCACTACTACAACACCATCACTACTACAACACCATCAACACCATCACTACTACAACACCATCATCACTACTACAACACCATCATCACTACTACAACACCATCACTACTACAACACCATCACTACTACAACACCACCATCACTACTACAACACCATCACTACTACAACACCATCACTACTACAACACCATCACTACTACAACACCATCAGTGCTACAACAACATCACTACTACAACACCAGTGCTACAACACCACCATCACTACTACAACACCATCTCTACTACAACACCATCACTACTACAACACCATCACTACTAGAACACCATCACTACTACAACACCATCACTACTACAACACCATCACTACTAGAACACCATCACTACTACAACACTATCACTATTACAACACCATCACTACTACAACACCATCAGTGCTAGAACACCATCACTACTAGAACACCATCACTACTACAACACCATCACTACTACAACACCATCACTACTACAACACCATCAGTGCTAGAACACCATCACTACTACAACACCATCACTACTACAACAACACCATCACTACTACAACACCATCACTACTACAACACCATCACTACTACAACAACACCATCACTACTACAACAACATTACTACCATCACTACTACAACACCATCACTACTACAACAACATTACTACAACACCATCACTACCATCACTACTACAATACCATCACTACTACAACACCATTACAACAACACCATCACTACTACAACACCATCACTACTACAATACAACACAATCACAACCACAACAACACCATCACTACTACAACACCATCAGTGCTAGAACACCATCACTTCTACAACACCATCACTACTACAACACCATCACTACTACAACACCATCAGTGCTAGAACACCATCACTACTACAACACCATCAGTGCTAGAACACCATCACTACTACAACACCATCACTACTACAACAACACCATCACTACTACAACAACAACACCATCACTACTACAACACCATCACTACTAGAACACAATCACTACTAGAACACCATCACTACTAGAACACCATCAGTACTAGAACACCATCAGTACTAGAACACCATCACTACTAGAACACCATCACTGCTAGAACACCATCAGTGCTAGAACACCATCACTACTAGAACACCATCACTACTAGAACACCATCAGTACTAGAACACCATCAGTACTAGAACACCATCAGTACTAGAACACCATCACTACTAGAACACCATCACTACTAGAACACCATCACTACTAGAACACCATCAGTGCTAGAACACCATCACTACTAGAACACCATCACTACTAGAACACCATCACTACTAGAACACCATCAGTGCTAGAACACCATCAGTGCTAGAACACCATCACTGCTAGAACACCATCAGTGCTAGAACACCATCAGTGCTAGAACACCATCACTACTAGAACACCATCAGTGCTAGAACACCATCACTACTAGAACACCATCAGTGCTAGAACACCATCACTACTAGAACACCATCAGTGCTAGAACACATCAGTACTAGAACACATCAGTACTAGAACACCATCACTACTAGAACACCATCACTACTAGAACACCATCACTACTAGAACACCATCAGTGCTAGAACACCATCACTACTAGAACACCATCACTACTAGAACACCATCACTACTAGAACACCATCAGTGCTAGAACACCATCAGTGCTAGAACACCATCACTACTAGAACACCATCACTACTACAACACCATCACTACTAGAACACCATCACTACTAGAACACCATCACTACTAGAACACCATCAGTGCTAGAACACCATCAGTACTAGAACACCATCAGTGCTAGAACACCATCACTACTAGAACACCATCAGTGCTAGAACACCATCAGTGCTAGAACACCATCACTACTAGAACACCATCAGTGCTAGAACACCATCACTACTAGAACACCATCACTACTAGAACACCATCACTACTAGAACACCATCAGTGCTAGAACACCATCACTACTAGAACACCATCACTACTAGAACACATCAGTACTAGAACACCATCACTACTAGAACACCATCACTACTAGAACACCATCAGTGCTAGAACACCATCACTACTAGAACACCATCACTACTAGAACACCATCAGTGCTAGAACACCATCACTACTAGAACACCATCACTACTAGAACACCATCACTACTAGAACACCATCAGTGCTAGAACACCATCACTACTAGAACACCATCAGTGCTAGAACACCATCACTACTAGAACACCATCAGTGCTAGAACACCATCACTACTAGAACACCATCAGTGCTAGAACACCATCAGTGCTAGAACACATCAGTACTAGAACACCATCACTACTAGAACACCATCACTACTAGAACACCATCACTACTAGAACACCATCAGTGCTAGAACACCATCAGTGCTAGAACACCATCACTACTAGAACACCATCACTACTAGAACACCATCAGTGCTAGAACACCATCAGTGCTAGAACACCATCAGTGCTAGAACACCATCACTACTAGAACACCATCAGTGCTAGAACACCATCAGTGCTAGAACACCATCACTACTAGAACACCATCACTACTAGAACACCATCAGTGCTAGAACACCATCAGTGCTAGAACACCATCACTACTAGAACACCATCAGTGCTAGAACACCATCAGTGCTAGAACACCATCACTACTAGAACACCATCACTACTAGAACACCATCAGTACTAGAACACCATCAGTGCTAGAGCACCATCACTACTAGAACACCATCAGTACTAGAACACCATCAGTGCTAGAACACCATCAGTACTAGAACACCATCAGTGCTAGAACACCATCAGTGCTAGAACACCATCACTACTAGAACACCATCAGTGCTAGAACACCATCACTACTAGAACACCATCAGTGCTAGAACACCATCAGTGCTAGAACACCATCACTACTAGAACACCATCAGTGCTAGAACACCATCACTACTAGAACACCATCAGTGCTAGAACACCATCACTACTAGAACACCATCAGTGCTAGAACACCATCAGTGCTAGAGCTGCCAGCAGGACTGATGATGTCACAGCTCACCTGCAGGATCTGATAGGCCACGGAGCAGTTGGTGAAGAGCGCCACCATGCACTTGATGCACTGATAGGCCCGTTTCTGATAATGGTTCTTGGAGCGCTGGATGGTGTCGAAGAGCCCGTCTCGGTCATCAGGAATGCCCTTCAGAACATTGTGGATCCTGAAGAGAGAAGAACACCAGCAGGAGTGAGGATTAGTGCTTCACTGACCGCTCACATGTACAATAATCCACCCCATAATGAAGATGACCTCATGATTCACTCGCCCTCAACCCGCCCTAGCTGTGTGTGAGACACTCTTCTGTCAGACGAACAGAGTTATATTAATAATGCCCTGACTAATAAAAAGCTTTATAATGCCAGTGAATGGATGACACTGTGCATCTATCCATCATAAAAGTGCATCTGTCCGTCATAAAAGTGCATCTGTCCATCATAAAAGTGCATCTATCCGTCATAAAAGTGCATCTGTCCATCATAAAAGTGCATCTGTCCATCATAAAAGTGCATCTGTCCATCATAAAAGTGCATCCATCCATCATAAAAGTGCATCTATCCGTCATAAAAGTGCATCTGTCCGTCATAAAAGTGCATCTATCCGTCATAAAAGTGCATCTGTCCATCATAAAAGTGCATCTGTCCGTCATAAAAGTGCATCTATCCGTCATAAAAGTGCATCTATCCGTCATAAAAGTGCATCTGTCCATCATAAAAGTGCATCTGTCCGTCATAAAAGTGCATCTATCCGTCATAAAAGTGCATCTGTCCGTCATAAAAGTGCATCTATCCGTCATAAAAGTGCATCTGTCCATCATAAAAGTGCATCTATCCGTCATAAAAGTGCATCTGTCCATCATAAAAGTGCATCTGTCCGTCATAAAAGTGCATCTATCCGTCATAAAAGTGCATCTATCCGTCATAAAAGTGCATCTGTCCGTCATAAAAGTGCATCTATCCATCATAAAAGTGCATCTGTTCATCATAAAAGTGCATCTGTCCATCATAAAAGTGCATCTATCCGTCATAAAAGTGCATCTGTCCATCATAAAAGTGCATCTGTCCGTCATAAAAGTGCATCTATCCGTCATAAAAGTGCATCTATCCGTCATAAAAGTGCATCTGTCCGTCATAAAAGTGCATCTATCCCTGTCCGTCATAAAAGTGCATCTATCCGTCATAAAAGTGCATCTATCCGTCATAAAAGTGCATCTGTCCGTCATAAAAGTGCATCTATCCATCATAAAAGTGCATCTGTTCATCATAAAAGTGCATCTGTCCGTCATAAAAGTGCATCTATCCGTCATAAAAGTGCATCTATCCATCATAAAAGTGCATCTATCCGTCATAAAAGTGCATCTATCCATCATAAAAGTGCATCTGTTCATCATAAAAGTGCATCTGTCCATCATAAAAGTGCATCTATCCATCATAAAAGTGCATCTGTCCATCATAAAAGTGCATCTATCCATCATAAAAGTGCATCTATCCATCATAAAAGTGCATCTGTCCGTCATAAAAGTGCATCTATCCATCATAAAAGTGCATCTGTTCATCATAAAAGTGCATCTGTCCATCATAAAAGTGCATCTATCCATCATAAAAGTGCATCTGTCCATCATAAAAGTGCATCTATCCATCATAAAAGTGCATCTGTTCATCATAAAAGTGCATCTATCCATCATAAAAGTGCATCTGTCCATCATAAAAGTGCATCTGTCCATCATAAAAGTGCATCTGTTCATCATAAAAGTGCATCTATCCATCATAAAAGTGCATCTGTCCATCATAAAAGTGCATCTGTCCATCATAAAAGTGCATCTGTCCATCATAAAAGTGCATCTATCCGTCATAAAAGTGCATCTGTCCGTCATAAAAGTGCATCTATCCGTCATAAAAGTGCATCTATCCATCATAAAAGTGCATCTATCCGTCATAAAAGTGCATCTGTCCATCATAAAAGTGCATCTATCCGTCATAAAAGTGCATCTATCCATCATAAAAGTGCATCTATCCATCATAAAAGTGCATCTGTCCATCATAAAAGTGCATCTGTCCATCATAAAAGTGCATCTGTTCATCATAAAAGTGCATCTATCCATCATAAAAGTGCATCTGTCCATCATAAAAGTGCATCTGTCCATCATAAAAGTGCATCTGTCCATCATAAAAGTGCATCTATCCGTCATAAAAGTGCATCTGTCCGTCATAAAAGTGCATCTATCCATCATAAAAGTGCATCTGTCCATCATAAAAGTGCATCTATCCATCATAAAAGTGCATCTGTCCATCATAAAAGTGCATCTGTCCATCATAAAAGTGCATCTATCCATCATAAAAGTGCATCTATCCATCATAAAAGTGCATCTGTTCATCATAAAAGTGCATCTGTCCATCATAAAAGTGCATCTATCCATCATAAAAGTGCATCTATCCATCGTAAAAGTGCATCTGTCCGTCATAAAAGTGCATCTGTTCATCATAAAAGTGCATCTGTCCGTCATAAAAGTGCATCTGTCCGTCATAAAAGTGCATCTGTCCATCATAAAAGTGCATCTGTTCATCATAAAAGTGCATCTGTTCATCATAAAAGTGCATCTGTCCATCATAAAAGTGCATCTATCCATCATAAAAGTGCATCTGTCCGTCATAAAAGTGCATCTGTTCATCATAAAAGTGCATCTGTCCATCATAAAAGTGCATCTGTCCGTCATAAAAGTGCATCTGTTCATCATAAAAGTGCATCTGTCCATCATAAAAGTGCATCTGTTCATCATAAAAGTGCATCTGTCCATCATAAAAGTGCATCTATCCATCATAAAAGTGCATCTGTCCGTCATAAAAGTGCATCTGTCCGTCATAAAAGTGCATCTGTCCATCATAAAAGTGCATCTATCCATCATAAAAGTGCATCTGTTCATCATAAAAGTGCATCTATCCATCATAAAAGTGCATCTGTCCATCATAAAAGTGCATCTGTCCGTCATAAAAGTGCATCTATCCATCATAAAAGTGCATCTGTCTATCATAAAAGTGCATCTGTCTATCATAAAAGTGCATCTATCCATCATAAAAGTGCATCCATCCATCATAAAAGTGCATCTGTTCATCATAAAAGTGCATCTATCCATCATAAAAGTGCATCTGTCCGTCATAAAAGTGCATCTGTTCATCATAAAAGTGCATCTATCCATCATAAAAGTGCATCTGTCCGTCATAAAAGTGCATCTGTCCGTCATAAAAGTGCATCTGTTCATCATAAAAGTGCATCTGTCCGTCATAAAAGTGCATCTATCCATCATAAAAGTGCGTCTATCCATCATAAAAGTGCATCTATCCATCATAAAAGTGCATCTATCCATCATAAAAGTGCATCTGTCCGTCATAAAAGTGCATCTGTCCATCATAAAAGTGCATCCATCCATCATAAAAGTGCATCTATCCATCATAAAAGTGCATCTGTCCGTCATAAAAGTGCATCTGTCCATCATAAAAGTGCATCCATCCATCATAAAAGTGCATCCGTCCATCATAAAAGTGCATCCATCCATCATAAAAGTGCATCTATCCATCATAAAAGTGCATCTGTCCGTCATAAAAGTGCATCTGTCCGTCATAAAAGTGCATCTTTCCGTCATAAAAGTGCATCTGTTCATCATAAAAGTGCATCTGTCCGTCATAAAAGTGCATCTGTCCATCATAAAAGTGCATCTGTCCATCATAAAAGTGCATCTGTCCGTCATAAAAGTGCATCTGTCCGTCATAAAAGTGCATATCATAAAAGTGCATCTGTCCGTCATAAAAGTGCATCTGTCCGTCATAAAAGTGCATCTGTCCGTCATAAAAGTGCATCTGTCCATCATAAAAGTGCATCTGTCCGTCATAAAAGTGCATCTGTCCGTCATAAAAGTGCATCTGTCCGTCATAAAAGTGCATCTGTCCATCATAAAAGTGCATCTATCCGTCATAAAAGTGCATCTGTCCATCATAAAAGTGCATCTATCCGTCATAAAAGTGCATCTGTCCATCATAAAAGTGCATCTATCCGTCATAAAAGTGCATCTGTCCATCATAAAAGTGCATCTGTCCATCATAAAAGTGCATCTGTCCGTCATAAAAGTGCATCTATCCATCATAAAAGTGCATCTGTCCATCATAAAAGTGCATCTATCCGTCATAAAAGTGCATCTGTCCATCATAAAAGTGCATCTATCCGTCATAAAAGTGCATCTGTCCATCATAAAAGTGCATCTATCCGTCATAAAAGTGCATCTGTCCATCATAAAAGTGCATCTATCCGTCATAAAAGTGCATCTGTCCATCATAAAAGTGCATCTAT
>NC_137110.1:52844549-52864549 GCF_949357685.1 Gobio gobio | reverse complement strand
TAATGCTGATGAATAATGAGTGTTTGCTTTATGATGTTTATATAGTAATATGTTTTAGACGGTTGTAATAATGATATTTGATCTCCTGAACTTGAATGAGCTCCTGCAACTGCAATAGAGGCGCAGGCATTTCAAAATAAGAGTCCTGGTGTATTTCCAGCTTGTTTATAATTAAAAGTCACGCATTATATATTCGTTTTTGCTCACACTATAAACTGTATTTAATTTCATTCCCATTTAATTCATATTCAGGAGGAAAGACCAGTATTAGACACATATTCAATAAACCATCAGGGTTATAATAGTTCACTAAAATCTTCATTACTTTAATTAAATAAATGTTAACTGAAATAAAATAAACACACTTATTTGAAGCTTTATCTTAACCTGATATGGCCTACTGACTAAAACAGAAATACAGAGTTATAAAAACTATAAAGATGTTTTTTAAAAACAAACAGAAAAGTGAATTGAGCTCTTTCGTGTATTTTTAATGTCAAAAACAAAATGATGTCAAAATGTCAGTTCAGTGTCAGTCGGTTATGTGACGCTTAAATGCTTAATGTATTACAATTGAACTAAACTCATTAGATTTTAGGAGACTAAAACTAGACTAAAGCTAAAAACAATTCAGGCGACTAAAATATGACTCAAACTAAATCTCAATAGAATGAGCACTGCTCCCCTCTTCATATGCGATGTTTTAATTACGTGAAGTGGTTCTGTTCTGTTTAACTGGAATAAGTAGTGGTCCGTAAAAGAAAATCTCAGAAGGGCATATGGACAATTTATCTAAAATTTCTGAATCCATCCCTACTTATGTACTTGAACAACTAAAGCTACATTAAAGGGTTAGTTCACCCAAAACTGTAAATTGTGTCATTAATGACTGAGCCTCATGTGGTTGGACACCCGTCAGACCTCCGTTCATCTTCAGACACAAATGAAGATATTTTAGTGTAAATCTGATGCTCTGAAAGGCCTCCATTGGCTCAACTTTACACTCTCAAGACCCTTAAAAGACACTAAAGACTAAAGTTACAAAGTCCATCTCACTACAGCGGCTCTACAATAACTTTATGAAGACGAGAATAGTTTCTGTGCGCAAAAAAACCCCTAAATAACGACTTATATAGTGATGACGATTTCAAAACACGGCACCATGAAGCTTCGAAGCGTTATGAATCAGTGAGTCGATTCAGCGGTTCAGAGCGTTATGAATCAGTGAGTCGATTCAGCGGTTCAGAGCGTTATGAATCAGTGAGTCGATTCAGCGGTTCAGAGTGTTATGAATCAGTGAGTCGATTCAGCGGTTCAGAGCGTTATGAATCAGTGAGTCGATTCAGCGGTTCAGAGCGTTATGAATCAGTGAGTCGATTCAGCGGTTCAGAGCGTTATGAATCAGTGAGTCGATTCAGCGGTTCAGAGCGTTATGAATCAGTGAGTCGATTCAGCGGTTCAGAGCGTTATGAATCAGTGAGTCGATTCAGCGGTTCAGAGCGTTATGAATCAGTGAGTCGATTCAGCGGTTCAGAGCGTTATGAATCTGTGAGTCGATTCAGCGGTTCAGAGTGTTATGAGTCAGTGAGTCGATTCAGCGGTTCAGAGCGTTATGAATCAGTGAGTCGATTCAGTGGTTTGGAGCGTTATGAATCTGTGAGTCGATTCAGCGGTTCAGAGTGTTATGAATCTGTGAGTCGATTCAGCGG
Source organism: Gobio gobio (assembly GCF_949357685.1). NCBI lineage: Eukaryota > Metazoa > Chordata > Actinopteri > Cypriniformes > Gobionidae > Gobio > Gobio gobio. Next base: position 52,862,840 of record NC_137110.1, on the reverse strand, counting down.
TTCAGAGTGTTATGAGTCAGTGAGTCGATTCAGCGGTTCAGAGTGTTATGAGTCAGTGAGTCGATTCAGCGGTTCAGAGCGTTATCAATCAGTGAGTCGATTCAGCGGTTTGGATCGCAAAATTTCAGCAGTTTGGCGGTTTGACACGTGATCCGAATCATGAATCGACTCACTGATTCATAACGCTCTGAACCGACTCACTGATTCATAACGCTCTGAACCGCTGAATCGACTCACTGATTCATAACGCTCTGATGCTTCATGAGGCCGTGTTTTGAAATCGTCATCTCTATATAAGTCGTTATTTAGGGTTTTTTTGTGCACAGAAACTATTCTGGTCTTCATAAAGTTATTGTAGAGCCGCTGTAGTGAGATGGACTTTGTAACTTTAGTCTTTAGTGTCTTTTAAGGGTCTTGAGAGTGTAAAGTTGAGCCAATGGAGGCCTTTCAGAGCATCAGATTTACACTAAAATATCTTCATTTGTGTCTGAAGATGAACGGAGGTCTGACGGGTGTCCAACCACATGAGGCTCAGTCATTAATCACACAATTTACAGTTTTGGCTGAACTAACCCTAATGTATGTGATGGGAATTTGCCTTTGATAATGTCAGAATGAGCCCTGGTGTGGTGAAGCGGGTCACCTGACCCTCACCGTTAATGGAGGACTGCATGCGGCCCGTCACCTCGCAGCAGCGCAGCAGCTGGGACACCACGCAGTAGAGTTTGCCCAGTTCGGCGTACTGGTACTTGATGGGCGGCCCCGGGCCCTCGTCCAGCGCCACCAGCATGAAGGTGGATGGCACGCTCAGCTTCAGCAGCTGCGTCTTCTCTGCCAGACCTGCAACAGACAGATGGGCAGCGCCCGCTCAGCACTGGCACTGGCAGCGGGCTCAGGGAAGCCGGAGCGGGCGCTGCCCTTACCCAGGTTGGCGTACATGACGAAGAGGTTGAAGAACTGCTGAAGGTGGCGGCCGTGCTCAGACACTTCCCTCCGCAGCAGGTTCAGCACCGCCCGCAGCAGATGGTCACTCAGGGTCACGGGGTCACAGGCCTGTTCACATTCACATTCAGCAGAAGCTTTTATCCAAAGCGACTTACAGATGAGGGCAATAGAAGCAGCTAGAGCAGTCAAGGGCAACAGCATGCAAGTGCTGTAACAAGTCTCAGTTAATCTAGCACAGAACAGATTTTTTATTTTATGTTATTTTTTAAAATAAATTAGACAGACAGACAATGAATAGAATGATAAGTGCTATTCTTGATTGATCAGGGCCGGGTTTCCCAATAATGAAGTATCTTAGCTCTAAAGAGTGTGTTCTACGAGCGAAGTTACGATCACTCGCAGCAATTCCACGTGCGTTTCCCAGAAATGTGCTTAACATGAACGTGCTCTAAGTGCTACTTAAGAGTCGCTGTCCATTTGCGAAGTTCTGAAATATAACCTTATATGGAATTGTTTCCTCTGAACGTTTCACCTAATAATTGTCATCTGATGTGGATTAGCAATCAAAGCACGTCTATATAAAGCACCTACAGGCTGAGGCACTGACAAAAGGCTGAACAAAAACAAAACAAAGAAAAGATACCTTTCAAAAAGACGAAATAAATATCCTCATTTAATTCAGATGTGTATTTATAATTTTTTTTTGTTTGTTACCTGCCCTCATAATTTTTTTTTTTATAAAATCCAGTGATCATAAAGTCAGTTTCCACAAAAACATTAAGCAGCAGAACTGTTTTTTTTTTTTTAAATCAACATTGATAATAATGAGAATATAAAAAAATAAAAAAATAAATAAAAAACGTGTACAATAAAGTACAATCAAAACCTTATAGTATTATCACAATGCAGTTGAATAAAGTTAAAGGTGTAATCTGCCGGTTGTCCAGTAGGTGACCTCATAACTCTCTTCTTACGATTACTCCAGCACTCGTAGATCTACGATCATTTTCAAGTGCTACTTAAGTTACGATGCTTTTGGGAAACAGACCTTAATATTAAGATCACTCGTACAACGTTTTTACGATCAACTTAGGCTTACGATGCTTTTGGGAAACGCTGAATTGGCTGAACAGTGTCTCTTAGCCCCGCCCTCACTCACTGTAGTTAATTTACATAATGCCCATCTCTGGTCCTGATTGGCTGAACAGCGCCTCTTAGCCCCACCTTCACTCACTGTAGTTCATTTGCATAATGCCCATCTCTGGTCCTGATTGGCTGAACAGCGCCTCTTAGCCCCGCCCTCACTCACTGTAGTTCATTTGCATAATGCCCATCTCTGGTCCTGATTGGCTGAACAGCGCCTCTTAGCCCCGCCCTCACTCACTGTAGTTAATTTGCATAATGCCCAGCTCTGGTCCTGACTGGCTGAACAGCGCCTCTTAGCCCCGCCCTCACTCACTGTAGTTAATTTGCATAATGCCATCTCTGGTCCTGACTGGCTGAACAGTGCCTCTTAGCCCCGCCCTCACTCACTGTAGTTCATTTGCATAATGCCCATAATTATCTTCATAACTTGTTACAAAATAAAAAGTTTAACACTTTTAAACTTCGAATTTTGAAAAATGTGTGTTTCCTTATGAAAGCAGTGTTTATATGCAGCATTTTCATTCAGACTTTTAAACCGATTACAGTGCTCTGTGTAAACACACCTGAAATGAAAACAGTGCATTAATATAGAACGAGGATTCATCTGACTGAACTACCTGTGCATTAAACGATTTATTGCACACCTTCCAGCCAATCAGAATCAAAAATTCAGACAGACCATGGCATAAATTACATTAGTTATTGTTAAACTAAAATGTTATGGTTTTGTTTGCACTAATAAATGCTGTTGCCTACCAGCTGCAATAACTAATAAAACTTAAAGGGTTAGTTCACCCAAAACTGTAAATTGTGTCATTAATGACTGAGCCTCATGTGGTTGGACACCCGTCAGACCTCCGTTCATCTTCAGACACAAATGAAGATATTTTAGTGTAAATCTGATGCTCAGAAAGGCTTCAGATTGGCCTCCATTGGCATTCAGTACATTTATACTCACAAGACCCATAAAAGGCACTAAAAACGTCGTTACAAAGTCCATCTCACCACAGTGACTCTACAATAATTTTACGAAGCGACGACAATAGTTTTTGTGCGCAAAAAAAATCAAAATAACGCCTTTATTCAACCTCTTCTTGTCTTCCGTGTGTGTCTCCACGACGCATGCGTGAGAATATGAGCAGATCCGGCGTTCGGGAATCCATGAAATGCCACTTTAGCCCCATTTGAGCTCTACAGCGAGACCTAAAGCACGATCAGTGTAGAATTCAACAGCTGAGATACGCGCGTCTTCCTCTGCTCGTAAACAAATCTCTTCTGGGTCATGTGTCCGAACGCCGGATCTGCTCATATTCTCACGCATGCGTCGTGGAGACACACACGGAAGACAAGAACAAGCTGGATAAAGTCGTTATTTTGATTTTTTTTGCGAACAAAAACTATTGTCGTCGCTTTGTAAAATTATTGTAGAGTCACTGTGGTGAGATGGACTTTGTAACGGCGTTTTTAGTGCCTTTTATGGGTCTTGTGAGTGTAAATGTACTGAATGCCAATGGAGGCCAATCTGAAGCCTTTCTCAGCATCAGCTTTACACTAAAATATCTTCATTTGTGTCTGAAGATGAACGGAGGTCTGACGGGTGTCCAACCACATGAGGCTCAGTCATTAATGACACAATTTACAGTTTTGGGTGAACTAACCCTTTAACCATATTTTTTTTTCTATATCGTCATAAATATCGTTATCGCAAATATTCTTGAAATGTCGTGATATAATTTTGAGGCAGTATCGCCCACCCCTGCTCCTCTTCCTCACCGCTGTGCCCGCGCTGGGCGAGCTGGCTGGAGCTGGGCATGGCCCGTCCTGCAGGGAGAAGTGTGCGATGAACACGATGAGCTTGGCGAAGGCCCCGCGGACCTCGGCACTCGGGCACTCCAGCAGGTACTCGGAGAACCGCGTGGGGAAGGCGAACAGCACACTGTGGGCAAACCAGCTGCGGACGTTCTTGCTGTGGCGCAACAGGATACAGAGGGCATCATACCTGCAACACATGAGAGCCCGTTAGCCTCAACCAGCACTGGACCAGATCAAACCTCTGAACTTATGCTCCTCATCATCATCTGCGAAATAACAGACAGGGCTCCAGACTAGCATTAACACTTCGATTCTAAACACACGAAGTGTCCACCAGTAGTGCTGGGCTGTATACCGGTATATGTATATGTCGCTTAAACAACGTCCGGAACGCGGCGCAGCGCGTGATTGTTTGAGGGGACACATTTCACTGATGCGCTGCAGTAAGAGCAGTCAGACTCAGCTGAGATCGCATTACAGCACAGCCTATGGCTGAATCCTATTCTCTCACTCACTATTCCCTACTTTATCACTTTATTTGAAGGAGTGATTGAAAACGTGCGTGAAGTCGCACAGCGTTGTGTGTTCATCGGCTGTACACTCGTTATTGCGGTGCAATGGGATAGAATAAGTGCACTCATAATGTCCACTAGGGTTTAGGACACCACTACAAAGTGCTGTCCCCTCCAAATAATGCCATTGAGGTTATGGGGGGCGATTTCGGATTCAGCCTTTGATTACAGTGGAGAATTCAAACTACACGCGGCGCGCGAGAGAGAGCGAGCGGTTTCTGCAGTGATAACAACGCTCACCACATGGATCATACAGCACTGATATAGACCGGAGCGAGCGCGTTTACATTTTTAATATTTCATAAACTGTAGTGCTCTAGACTAGAACCAGAAGTGTGTATGCGTACATATTTCATCACGTCTTACTAAAATGAAATGTATGCACTGATTACACTGATAAAACCGTATGTCTGATCACGAACACACTGACACGATGGATTATTCTGCTACACAAAAGACAATGATGTAAATTAATAAATAAACTGACAATTGAAAGAATGGCCAAAAGTAACCGCTTTATTCTTTCTGTGTTTAACTGATGTGTGTCATTCCTTCAGAGAATGCTCTAAATGTATTAAGAAACTGTGTTTCTCCTCGTTTGGGCAGTTTGTTGTTATATAGGGTTAGATTTTTAAAATGCTTCAGGTGCCCTCAACTCAACTTTTAATCTTCAGGAGTCTGTAAGTATGAGTGTGTAGTTTGTGTTTTATTGGTTGTTGTCTCTCCACAGCATCATTGTGTGGGGCTTAGTAAACCTGTATTAACTCTAGTGTGGACTTTTTCTTCAATATTCACTCGTCATGACAGTAAAACAGGGCATTCTGGTCAATCTGCTGCAGTATTTCCTCTCTCAATCAGTAGAGAATGTGATTAACACCCGGTCATGCATAGGGAAAATACCGTCAGATACCGTGAAACCGATATAATTTAGAAAAATACCGTGATATAGATTTTTGGTCACACCGCCCAGCTCTATCCACCAGGGCTCTGAACCGGTTCAAGGAACGAAAACGAAAACCGGAAACGAACAAAATTTTAAGAGGAACAAAAACGGAATCAAAATCAATGTGAATGGTTCTGAACAGAAACGTTAATTTGAAATGACCATTAACCGGTTAATAAGGTTATGTTATGGTTCTCTTTAATATGTTAATCTGGCAGTGGCCAATCAGGAATAGAGTAGCTCAGCATGTGATGTGACGGATCAAGCGAGAGTGAAATGTCATCTGTGAATCTACCGTAACACAAGTCAGTGTGAGCGCATTTACACGCCTCAAGCACATTTCTCTCCCCGCTGAGCTCATCAATGAAAGCGCAGCTATTGGAGGACATTCTCTTCATACGTTTAAATAAGCAGAACAGACTTTAAGCTCTAATAGTCTGATTTAGGCTAGTTTGTGGATTCTGTTTAAGCCTGTCCAAGCAGGCTATAGCATCTATCAAACATTTGTCCTATAGTCTTTCAGATGGCCAATACAGCTCAATGTTTTCTATATAGACGGCTGATGCTGCGTATTAAATGGTGTTATATTGCATTAAATGATCAAGCTTTATCAGCTGACTGAGTTTGATTATGGGATGCAGACGTGTTGCGCAGGGTTTGCTTTGAAATTAGCAGCATTAAAAGAGCAATGGTTATCCAGTTTATTTATTCTTTATTCATGCCATTTTTAAAACAAGTCGTGTTGAAAAAAAGTGATGTCCAGAGAATGTTCTCCCTCTTCTGAAAAGATTCGGCATATAGAGCCACTTTCAGCTCCATTAAAACAGGCCAATATTTGTTATGAAATAAATATTAAAGTTTAATTATCATGCGTTATATTATTATTGAGTGAAAATAAGTCTTTATTTATACATATTTGTTTAAAGTATAGGCTAAATTAAAATAACGTTATTTTTTCAAATCAAACCGTCTTCAGAACAGTAATGTTTAATGAGGAACGCAAAAACGGAAACGTTAAAATATCGATTCTGCTCGGAGTGAACCCATTGATATCTGTTTTCAGCCCTGGCGTCCACTATAGCAGATGTTGGCACTCACTGACATCTCCACTCATTAATATCTGGACAACAGGAGGAAGTCACAAACTCATGAAAAACTGAATCTTTTCTTCAGATTGTGATTGTGAATTACCCAGAAGGCAAGAGCAGAGCTGCTGTAATAATCACTGGAGGTGAAATTTCAAATAAACAAACATGTAATATTATTATTAACAAAACAATCGTAATTTTATGATTAAATAAAGTCTAGAACGGAGTCTCTAATGTTAGTCTGGAGCCCTGAGCGATGAAGGAGAAGCAGGAAATCTCTCCTTGATTGAGAAAATGATCAGACAAAGGCCCGTTCACAACAACACTTCTGATTATTATAAGAGCGGCCGCTTCAACTGCTCGAGCTCTCTGAAGGTGCAGTGTGTAGTGCTTATGAGGATCTATGGACAGAAATGCAATATAACACACATGACTCTGTTCTCAGTGGAGTATGAAGACCTCACACAATGAACCGCTGTGTGTTTATGACCTTAGATCAGTGGTCTTCGCTATGGTTTGCAGGAGAGCCACTGATTGGACAGAAGCAATAGGAGAGACACTTTTCGCATGATTTTAATGCAGACTTTAGGCGTAACAGTAAATCCACCAGTTAGCTGTGGTGTTGTGGCACATACATTTTGCACATGGACATCGGAACCATTGTATGTGGGCGGGACAAGACCCACCCACTTTTTACGATCAATGATATTGGACCCACTCACTTTTATCGTCTCAAACATTCAGCACATGTCTGTTTACCTACCCCTAATCGATAAACACTTATTATTAAACATGCTTTATTTCCACTTTTCTAATATTTTCTTCATTTTTATTGGAAATAAATGCCTTTCCGATCTGATATGTGATGGGAAAAGGGAGAAGATCGAGTTCGGCGAAAGGCGGACTCGAACCGCGGGTCAATTTGTGTCAAATGTAGACGCGGTGCATCTTACCCCTACACTACTGCCGCTCTCAATGATATGGCGATTTCCATAATTTTGTCTTTCCGAACTATACGTTTAGCAAGGACCACCCACATTGTTTTTGCTTCCGACGCCCATGATTATGCAGGTTATATATATATATATTATGTAACTTATTTTACCACATGATATTTTAAGTTTTCTTTCGACTAAAACTGGACTAAAATGATGAGACTTTTAGTCGACTAAAACATGACTAACAAAAAATGATACATGAATGACTAAATATGACAAAAACTAACAAGGACATGTGGCACAAGACTAAAGCTCCTTTCACACTGGACGCGATTTTGACTCGCGAATAATTTGCGCGATGGTTTTATTTTTTGATCAGCTGTGTGTGTAATGAGAGCTTCCACACCGAACGCGAATGAGCTGCGGCGGAAAAACAACGTTTATTTTTTTAGTTTCGATTTTTTTGAACACTCGCAGCGATAGAAAAAGCTTAAACCAATCACATACAAGGAAACAAAGGTGATGAAATCTCCAGGGGTGCGTTCCATTCGACCGTAAGTGGACTGCGAAGTGGACTTCAGAGGGTATTCTGCCATCTTAAGTGAGATTCCAATCCAAAGGGAGCGAACATGTTCAGTCCGAAGGGCACTGCGAACGGCGTAGGGGAGAAGGGAACATCGATACATCACTTCACAGGAAGTAGAGAGTGAAAATCACCCAAATGTCTCTGCGCGTCGCGAGCATCACCTGTCTGAACTAATGACGGAGCCGTTGGTTGGAAGAGTTTTTAAACAGCTCTGCGATTAAGGCGTTTACATATGCATTTGAATATTCATAGTTATTATACAAACTAGAGTATTTATGAATGGTTATGGCAATAACTGTTACATTTGTATATTATATTTGATGAATATGTAAACAAATTAAAAGTGTTGAGAAGCACCTGAGGGCTGTCATGTTTTTTATTTGACTTTATTTACCTCAGGAATGTTTACTGCAGCTGCACTTGGGAAAGAAAGCGCAGGAGATGAGACGCTAAAGCCCATTAAGAATAGCCTATAGTTAACCAAATCAAAGTATTTTCATATTGAATGACAGGTGCAGCTTCAAATCTGTTCATAGTCAATACAGGTTATAAGTAAACTAATAAAACTAATGGACAATGTTTTGATTATATGTTTTAGATAGCCTATACTGTGTGTTTTGTAACTGTATATGCTTATATGGTTTTCGAAAGTAAAGTAAATTACAATATTAATTTATGTTATATCGTAATCTGCACCCGTCGTTGCCTTTCTTTGATGACGTTGCAGGGCGTTCCAAATGAGTGATTATTGTCAGCGAAGTCCACTTCAGCAGATATACCCTGCTCAGGGAGTAGGGAGCAGTGAACACTGCGTAGGGACCCTGTCGAATGGAATGCACCCCAGTTGACGTCACTAGCCATTCAATCAACATTAACCTTTGCCAGGTGTCACATTTCATAGATTCCTCATTAGTGCCTGTGTGGATCATGGCGTGGATCGCTCGAATGAGGTATCTATGTATATATCTATGACCCGGCCGCTATTTTGACCTTGAAGAGGTTGAATAAAGTCGTTATTTAGATTTTTTTTGGCGCACAAAACCTATTGTCGTCGCATCGTAAAATTATGAAGTGTTCGTCTGATATGAGGTGATATATTTGCATAAATACCGTTAGGTTTCTCTCAGAAACCGATGGTTTCGTGTCTTAAGACATCAATGTGTCGTCACGAGCCGCAGGTTTAATTTGAAGTTGTCTGTCCATGTTTTTTTTTACTCTAATAGAATTAGACCCCATTGACAAGCATTATATGAGTGACACACAGCAACGGTTGAGTTAAAAATCTTCATTTGTGTTCTACTGAAGAAACAAACACACCTACATCTTGGATGCCTTAGGGGAAAGCAGAAAAACATCACTTTTTCGTTTTTGGGTGAACTATTCCTTTAAGACTGGGTGCAGCCAAAACCTTCTTTTCGGTCTTTTAAAGAAAATTAAAAGCCACTGAATGATTGCGTGTCCGTGTTTTATCAGCTGTCGCGGGAAATGTTTTGGAATGTTGGATCTCTGGAACGTCGCAAACTCGCGTTGCGGCTGATGTGAAGGGTTTTGACGCGAACTATTCGCACACGAAATATTCGCTTTTCCGTTACGCGTCCGGTGTGAAAGGGCCTCAAGACTAAGACTAAATTAAAAATAGGTGACAAAATGAACACTACTGTGGACGCGCGAAGGGAATCAAAATGTTCAAGCGTCCAACTATATTTTCGAATGTGTCGAGTAGTGTCAATAGTAAATATTAAACGAAAATGCACTTGTATTTATCTGCAAAAGGTTCACATACAGGAGCTTTCAGCATAGTTTTAATGTATAACTAGTCGTCTATTTTGAAGATATAGCCTACATGTGCTTAAACAACGACTAAAGCTGCCTGAAGTTTTAGCCCAAACTTCAAAGACACATTTAAATGATTAAAGCTAGAGGCATATCTTAACTTTAATGTTACTTTATTCATGTAAACTACCTATATACAGCATGTTATTATGCATATGTGTTTGGGACAGAGGGGAACCCGAATTTGATGCTCTATAGGCGTTTGGTGTGAATGCAGCATTAGAGTTATTGTAGTTGGTGTGAACGGGCCTCAATCCTCAGACCTTCATGCTAGTGTTCCTACAGCTGACAGCAAACGCTCACCAGTCACTAGCAGGACCTCGGACCACTTTCTTAGTGTGGAAGCCGGTGCTAAACAGAAATCGAGCAGCGAGCTGTATACTTATCATCGCGATCTCCTCAGCTTCAGGTAAAAGGTGATCCTGACCTAGAAGGAGCAGAGCAGAGCATCTTAATACAGGAGAGCAGCAGAAGACGTGCCTGAAGGACACTACATCTTTCAACTAAATAGCCAAATAAATCTAATTATTAAAGGGTTAGTTCACACAAAACTGTAAATTGTGTCATTAATGACTGAGCCTCATGTGGTTGGACACCCGTCAGACCTCCGTTCATCTTCAGACACAAATGAAGATATTTTAGTGTAAATCTGATGCTCTGAAAGGCCTCCATTGGCTCAACTTTACACTCTCAAGACCCTTAAAAGACACTAAAGACTAAAGTTACAAAGTCCATCTCACTACAGCGGCTCTACAATAACTTTATGAAGACGAGAATAGTTTCTGTGCGCAAAAAAACCCTAAATAACGACTTATATAGTGATGATGATTTCAAAACACGGCCTCATGAAGCTTCGAAGCGTTAAGAATTAGTGAGTCGATTCATGATTCGGATCGCGTGTCAAACCGCCAAACTGCTGAAATTTGGCGATTCAAACTGCTGAATCGACTCACTGATTCATAACGTTCTGAACCGCTGAATCGACTCACTGATTCATAACGCTCTGAACCGCTGAATCGACTCACTGATTCATAACGCTCTGAACCGCTGAATCGACTCATTGATTCATAACGCTCTGAACCGCTGAATCGACTCACTGATTCATAACGCTCTGAACCGCTGAATCGACTCACTGATTCATAACGCTCTGAACCGCTGAATCGACTCACTGATTCATAACGCTCTGAACCGCTGAATCGACTCACTGATTCATAACGCTTCGAAGCTTCATTGAGGCCGTGTTTTGAAATCGTCATCACTATATAAGTCGTTATTTAGGGTTTTTTTGCGCACAGAAACTATTCTCGTCTTCATAAAGTTATTGTAGAGCCGCTGTAGTGAGATGGACTTTGTAACTTTAGTCTTTAGTGTCTTTTAAGGGTCTTGAGAGTGTAAAGTTGAGCCAATGGAGGCCTTTCAGAGCATCAGATTTACACTAAAATATCTTCATTTGTGTCTGAAGATGAACGGAGGTCTGACGGGTGTCCAACCACATGAGGCTCAGTCATTAATGACACAATTTACAGTTTTGGGTGAACTAACCCTTTAAACTAAATTAACCATATAAAGTAAATTACTGATGTAAAGCCCACACTGTCACTGTATGAGAATTGAAATGAACTGATGACAGTTTTCTCCAGAATGGCTGACTAAAATTATGCTGCATTATTTTCCTGTTTAACACTGTAAAGCTGCTTTGAAACAATCTGTAATCTATATAAATAAAGTTGAGGCTGAAGGTCATGTGACACAAAAGCTCACCTGGAGGAGGGTTCAGGTAGACGCTATTACAGGTGAGCAGCTTCTTGATGAACTGGAAGTACTCGAGGCTGTACTGCATGCGGCTGTGCATGAACTGGACGTTCTGCTTGCGGACGCTGGCCTCGATGGCCAGGGGCATCTTGGGCTGGTTGGGCCGGGGCGCGAGGGTCAGCTCAGAGATGTAGTTCAGCAGCTCGCGGTCGCCTCCGGCCACGCCCATGTGCTCGTAGAACAGGATGTAGGCGTTCCACCAGCGCTTCTGCCGCCTGTAGGACATCCGCTTCATCATGTGGTCGAACACCTCGCCCATGTACTCTCCGCCAAAGCACTGGTTCTTCATCTCCTCGTCATCGTCCATCTTACACTCCGTCACGTCGCCGTCGTCAAACTTATACCAGCGGTCCTTCTGCCCGTCCCCGGCGCTGGCGTGGCGCTGGACGATGTAGGAGTAGTAGTGCCCGCCGCTGGCCTGCCCAGAGTGCACCAGTACGCCCACCAGCCGGTACTGGGAGCCGGCGCTGGGCTCCGCCTCGGGCATGACCTGGCTCTCCAGCGGCACCTCGTCCCCCTCCAGCTTCGCCACGCCTGCCACGGTGTAGGGCTCCATGTCCAGCTCCCGAGGGAACTCGAAGTAATCGTTGAACTTAATGGCACACTCGCGCTCCCAGTCGTAATCGAAGCGCTTGAGCTGGATCGCCAACACAGGCGGGAGTTTCTTTATGAGGAGACGTTTCACTGTGTCCACCTGACCCAAACCACAGGAGAGCGAAAGGTCACCGACTTTACACAAGCACGGTTTCATCAAGTCAAGACTTTTTAAGACCATTATGAATTAAATTTAAAGGGTTAGTTCACCCAAAAATGATCCGCACATCTCATGTGGTTGGACACCCGTCAGACCTCCGTTCATCTTCAGACACAAATGAAGATATTTTAGTGTAAAGCTGATGCTGAGAAAGGCTTCAGATTGGCCTCCATTGGCATTCAGTACATTTACACTCACAAGACCCATAAAAGGCACTAAAAACGTCGTTACAAAGTCCATCTCACCACAGTGACTCTACAATAATTTTACGACGACAATAGTTTTTGTGCGCAAAAAAAATCTAAATAACGCCTTTATCCAGCTTGTTCTTGTCTTCCGTGTGTGTCTCCACGACGCATGCGTGAGAATATGAGCAGATCCGGCGTTCGGACACATGACCCAGAAGAGATTTGTTTACGAGCAGAGGAAGACGCGCGTATCTCAGCTGTTGAATTCTACACTGATCGTGCTTTAGGTCTCGCTGTAGAGCTCAAATGGGGCTAAAGTGGCATTTCATGGATTCCCGAACACCGGATCTGCTCATATTCTCACGCATGCGTCGTGGAGACACACACGGAAGACAAGAAGAGGTTGGATAAAGTCGTTATTTTGATTTTTTTTTTCGCACAAAAACTATTGTCGGCGTAAAATTATTGTAGAGTCGCTGTGGTGAGATGGACTTTGTAACGATGTTTTTAGTGCCTTTTATGGGTCTTGTGAGTGTAAATGTACTGAATGCCAATGGAGGCCAATCTGAAGCCTTTCTCAGCATCAGCTTTACACTAAAATATCTTCATTTGTGTCTGAAGATGAACGGAGGTCTGACGGGTGTCCAACCACATGAGGGTGAGGAATTAATGACACAATTTACAGTTTTGGGCGAACTAACCCTTTAAGACCTATATCACACAATAAAAAAAGGAAAATGCAGAATCACATATTACCTGCAAAGCAAAATAATGAATTTATTAGTATTAGTAAACTTGCATTTCCTCATAGCTCAATGCCACCAGGATTGAAAAAACATTTTCACCAAAAATAATATACACAAATATATATATATTCTTTTTTTACTGATTTTGTGGTGGTTATTTCCAGAAATGTGTATGTTTTTTTTATTTTTATAATTAGGATGCCACATTTAACATATTATTATATTAGATGCACAATAGTCACACACGACAATAAAAGGTCCAGTGGTGTGCTATCTAGCTTTAATAACATGATCGCGTTAAGTGGGAAATATGACCAAAATCTTACAAGTAAACCACATCAATAAGCAAAATATACGTAAAAAGTTCTCAAAGTAATCAAGTAAAGGGTGTGTATTTAAAGTATCAGTAGAAACCCAGTAGTTTATTCAAATGATGGTACTTTCCCCCCTCATATCCCCCTGAGATGAGAGAATTATGCATTTTATTTCTGGAAAAATTCCTCCGATGACGCAAATGTCGTCATTTTGCGTCATCTGAGGATTTTTTGGCCGGAGGCAAAGACTACAGCCACTAGATGGAGCTGTTCCACATGTTATATCAATACATTTTCTGTCTTTTCTCAGTCTAGAAGGCACCAAATTCAAAAATGATTTCACATTTCTACTGCATAAATGACCCAGTTTACATACAAAGCTTAATGCTAAATAGGGTTGGGAACCGAGAACCGGTTCTTATTCAGAACCGAAACTGATTTTTGAAAAATACCAGAACCGCGCGAAATTCCTAAGTTTCGGTTCCGAAAACGGTTCTGGTGCAATGTGTGTGCGAAGCGCTGGAAGCGTATCCTTTCATAGCGAGTGACAGCCAGAGTTGCCAACTCCGTGATTTTCACGCTTTCCCGTTTTCCACTGTTGCCGCGGGCTGTGTTTCATGTCCGCGGGTTGAAACGATTGTGCAATTGTGCGGGTTTTGTTGTGAAAACCTGGCAACCCTGGCTCACCTCATCATGAATATTAATTACGTTGCCTGCCGCTTCCAGGAGTGCAGCAGTTCAGCACTGAAAGCCCTCGCGCTACACATTTAAGGTTTTGCGTCAGATATTTTCTCGTTGACCACCAGCATGGCGAAGAGAAAGTCACAAGTATGGATTCATTTCCAAAGAATGAATGATAATGAAGCAAAATGTAACACGTGAAAAGTTAATAACATGCAAAGGAGGCTGCACTAGCAATTTGACAAAACATTTGCTACAGCACACAGTGCCACAGGGCTTATACCAGATTTATAGTGAAAGGCCTATATATATATATATATAATGTATTTGTCAACCGTTGAGTCACCATGGTTTAGGTAAGCGTTTAGGCACAATTAGCTTTGTAATGCTGAATTGCAATTTATTATTAACAAGTTCACTGAATAACTGAATTACTATTCAATTAATATATAACTAATTAATAAATATAACTAATAAATATAATTTATAACTTGGTTTTATTCAGAGACAGAGAGATAAAATGTAATAAGACAATTTCAGAGGTGTTCATTTGAAAAAAAATGTGTTGCAAGAATGGCTTAATTAATACTGTAATATATGTACAGTACAGGACTTTTTTTACATTGCCAACCTGTAAATACATTTTAGAGCAAGTAATAAACACAAAATGGATTGTTTGAGTTGCGTATTGTGCCTTTTTCCTTTACCACTATTTGTTTAATAATTTTAATGGAACCGGAATCGGAACCGGAATCGTTAGGCGGAACCGGAACCGGAACCGGAAAATTTATCACGATTCCCAACCCTAATGCTAAATCACTGAAGTTACCCTTTAATCGTATTTGTGTGTAATGTGTGTATTTAATCGTTCAGGGGCAATAAGCCTAGAAATAGAAGACATTCGCACGAGCGCTGACAGGGGCAAACGCGGGCAGAGAATACACTGTCAGTCCGACATTGGTCAGTAACGAACTCAGTTCGTGGTTTATTAACTCTTTTTTAGTGCTATCAGGCGTATCATACTTTTATTTGGTCATTATGCGAGATAGCAGGTGAGAAAGATTCATCTTTGCTTTCCCAATTGCGGAGCTATGAGAACTGGAGAACTGAAGCTGAAGAATAAAATCTGTTTGATGCGTCTGTGGTCCAATCCGAAAGAGACTCGCACCAATAACATGAAAGCTGATTGGCTGCAATATAAGATGCATGCTGGTCTCATTTGTGGTTGTAATACAGCGAACTATAGTTGGGCTAGCGAAAGAAAAAACTACAACAGCCCGGAATAAACACACACACACACACACACACACACACACACACACACACACACACACACACACACACACACACACACACACACACACACACACACACACACTGCCCCCTGCCCCTAAACCTACCCATCTCACACACACACACACACACACACACACACACACACACACACACACACACACACACACACACACACACACACACTGCCCCCTGCCCCTAAACCTACCCATCTCACACACACACACACACACACACACACACACACACACACTGCCCCCTGCCCCTAAACCTACCCATCTCACACACACACACACACACACACACACACACACACACACACACACACACACACACACACACACACACACACACACACACACACACACACACACACACACACACACACACACACACACACACACACACTGCCCCCTGCCCCTAAACCTACCCATCTCACACACACACACACACACACACACACACACACACACACACTGCCCCCTGCCCCTAAACCTACCCATCTCACACACACACACACACACACACACACACACACACACACACACACACACACACACACACACACACACACACACACACACACTGCCCCCTGCCCCTAAACCTACCCATCTCACACACACACACACACACACACACACACACACACACACACACACACACACACACACACACACACACACACACACACACACACACACACACACACACACACACACACACACACACACACACACACACACACACACACACACACACACACACTGCCCCCTGCCCCTAAACCTACCCATCTCACACACACACACACACACACACACACACACTGCCCCCTGCCCCTAAACCTACCCATCTCACACACACACACACACACACACACACACACACACACACACACACACACACACACACACACACACACACACACACACACACACACACACACACTGCCCCCTGCCCCTAAACCTACCCATCTCACACACACACACACACACACACACACACACACACACACACACACACACACACACACACACACACACACACACACACACACACACACACACACACACACACACACACACACACACACACTGCACAGTTTACTTTCTGTGAAAAAACCTCATTCTGTGATTTATAAGCATTTTGAAAAGTGAGGACATGGGGAACGTCCTCATATTTCTCCCTCTTTTTGTAATACCCATGTCATTATACACATTTGTGTCCTGATATTTCACAAAAACACACACACACACATACACACACACACACAAAAGCGCTGCGGGAGCATTTCAATGAGCATTAGAGGTAGCGTTAGATGGACGTAGGATAATTTAAGACCTGTTTAAAACTATTTAAGACCTAGAACTCAATACTTCAGCGAATTTAAGACTTTTTAAGACCCCGCGGGAGCCCTGAGAAGATCTATCAGAGAGCATTCTGGGAAGAAGCCCCACCTTTTTGTTGCACTTCTCACAGTGGTACGCGTTGGCTCCTTCCAGAAGATCCCCTTTGACGTACTGCTCTAAAGAGTCCAGCAGGTTCTGGTGGTTCCTGATGTCCACGTTCAACGTCGTGAAGGATTCCTCACACTCATACCTATGAGCACACACACACACACACACACACACACACACATCAGACGGAAGAAATCAGCATCCTCAGAATGATGGACAAGTCCTTCACTCACCTGTGAGGACAACCCTGACAGATCTTCTGGTCTGCAAACGAGCCACCCAAGATCCTGCTGAGCATGCTGGGATGCCCGAGGGCTTTCAGCGCCTCATCCAGACTGTCCACCAGGGAATTGAAGAACTCCAGCGCGTCGTGCTGCTCTCTCAGATTCACGGGTTCGCCCCATAACCTGCAGGACATGAGTCAAACGCAGATTCACATTAAATCAGAACGCGTCTGGCGATATAGACGAGTGTGTGTGAAAGGGTTAACCCTCTGGTGCTCTTCGGTCGGAAAATCTTCTGTTTTGAAATGTTAAAAATCACAGCTTCATCAGAATGATATGAAACTTGGTGACTTTTCTAGCATTAGGGATGTAAACAAAAAACATTGGGGTCATGATTCGAGCATGCTAATTGGTCGTAAAAAAAAAAGTAGCGTTCATTGTCTTCAGTCATTAATGGACGACCATAGGAAATGAATGGTAAATCGGCAAAAATTCACAGAATATTTGTGTGTACAATCTACAAATCGGCCATGATGCTGAAAAAAAGTACACAGAAGTGACACTCTAAAACATCAAGAGTGTGATATTGACACACACACACACACACACACACACACACACACACACACACACACACACACACACACACACACACACACACACACACACACACACACACACACACACACACACACACACACACACACACACACACATATGAAAAACTGAACCTATAAACCACATTTGGAATTTTTTTTTAAATCACCGCTTCATCAGAATGATATGAAACTTGGTGACTTTTCTAGCATTAGGGATGTAAACACAACATATTGAGGGTCATGATTCGAGCATGCTAAGGGGTCGTTAAAAAAAGGGGTCTTCAGGCAAAAATGACCCCCATAGGAAATGAAATCTGCAAAAACACAAATTCAAAATCAATATTTATAACAAAACAAAAAAAA
>NC_137110.1:52792049-52839549 GCF_949357685.1 Gobio gobio | reverse complement strand
TAAGAAAAGTAATGCGTTACGTTACTTTTGCGTTACTTTTTCTCACCTGGGCTGGGCTTGTTATTGTTTTTTTTTTATAACAAAAGTTATATTTTTGTAAAGACCTCTTCATACCAAAATGTAAATAATAAGCCCCAGGCTGAGGTAAAGATGCAGATTCCCTCATGAACAGTAGAGGGCGCAGCTCTGGATAATGGTTTCTGTTTCATCAAATAGTGTACTATAACTGTGCACAATCATAACACCAGAAAGGCAAACAATGGTCATATAATGAGCCCGTATCCAAAAATGTATTTTATGAAGAAAACGGTCTTGTTTAGAGCTAGTGTCATCTGGAATAACA
This sequence comes from Gobio gobio, assembly GCF_949357685.1. Taxonomy (NCBI): domain Eukaryota; kingdom Metazoa; phylum Chordata; class Actinopteri; order Cypriniformes; family Gobionidae; genus Gobio; species Gobio gobio. The sequence goes on along the minus strand of NC_137110.1, from coordinate 52,839,206 downwards.
TTCCCATTGAAGTTCGTAAGCTTGTAATAAGCTGTCATTAAGAGGAGTTTAAGGTGTGATGTGTTGATGTAGGATCTTAAATGTTTTGATCAATGTCATTTAAATCATATTGTATTGGTGTCTCGTCCTGTTATGGATCGAAACCAAATTTGATGTATGTCTGAGTGTATGTGTATGTATATATATGTAATGTGTATATTTTATCTATTGTGATGATTGTAACGTTGTTGTTGTTGTTGTTGTTGTAATGTAACATTTTAGAATGGACCCCAGGAAGACTTTCAGCTGATGGGATTCATATAAATAAACAAACAAACAATAATGGTTGAATAAGATGCAGGAGAACAAAGTTTTACCAATAAAAATCTAGTAATTTTCATCATCAAAGGTCAGCAGCGAGACATTGGTCAATTAAATATAAAGGTAGATTATGCATAAAAATAGTTGTTTTATTTAACATTTAATTATTGGAGGTTTGCATAGTATTCTGATTTAGCATTTGACTGATTTTCTTCATTTTGAGGAGGACAGAATCTTTATTGTGCAAGTGAGATAAATAAATGCTCACATTTAGTCTAGAACTACAATAACCATCATGTTCACACACACACACACACACACACACACACACACACACACACACACACACACACACACACACACACACACACACACACACACACACACACACACACACACACACACACACACACACACACACACACACACACACACACACACACACACACACACACACACACTCTCAACATGAGCTGTCAGTCAAATTAATGTGTAAAAGTAACTCAGATATTTTGTTGTAAATTTGAAAAGTAATGAGTTACTTTACTAGTTACTTGGAAAAAGTAATATTATTACGTAACTCAAGTTACTTGCAATGCGTTTCCCCAACACTGCTTTCTCACAGCTAAAGAAGTGTCCTGTTATAGGCCAGTCACCTTTATTAGATTAGCGCCCCCTTTCTCACAGCCGATGTAGAACTTCTTCTCCGGCGTCTGGAAGGCCAGCAGCTCTTTGGTGACCCCCAGGTGACCCTCGAGGATGGTCTCTTCCACACCCGTCTCGCTGGTCTTCTTCACCTCATCCTGAGCAGAGAGAAGTAAAGCATCAGTCCTGAGCATCAGAGTCGGTGTGAAAGCGGAGGCGGATCACTCACGCGGATCCTCTTGAGCCATTCGATCTCGTTGTTGAGCAGCACCTCTGCATTGGGCAGGTTGATGTTGCTGTTGTAGGCGTAGTTGAGTAAGTGGCGTAAGAGGGTGAAGTAATCGCCAGCGTGCTTCGCCCGTTCCTTCGCCGTGCTCTAAAACAGCAGCGAACAATCATTAACGGCATCTGAACATGTTCCACACGGGTGTGTGTGTGTGTGTGTGAGTGTGTTAGGGCTGAACGATATGGACAAAATTTCATATCTCGATTTTCATGCCAGATATATCTCGATATCGATACGATACGATATGACTACGTGTTCTGTGAAAACCAGAATCTGAATTAAAATGTGTTTGATTTAAGCCTACATTTCAAAAATGTGTGTCAGAAAATGTATTGTTGTTATTGCACGTGCGATCACACAGGTGTGATCAGTCTAGGCTGGTGCTGGAGCGGATGATCAAGAGCATCACATGATCAAATGTTGAGCCAGAGACAGGCGCGCTCAGAGCTGTCATATAGCACAACTTTACACTGTTTTCAACCACATACTGTTTATTATAGGTTTCAAACACATCAATTCACATAAATACTAAAACAATACATTTAGAGTTTGTAAAATACACACTGATGTCTATGAAGAGGTAATAATAATCCTTTCCATTATAATTCGACACGTTTTATTCATATCAGATACACATTGTGTAAGTAACTTCAATGTTTACTCTATTCTATTCCCAGTTCACCAGCCACTTACTTTTGAGTATTTCGGGAGAAGTGGAGGAATTCACGAGTTGTAAACATAGAGGTTGTAAATCCAACAGATCCGATTCTCAAACTAACACGGCGACGCCCATCGCGATTACAGCTCAACTAACGCCATCGTTATAAAGGTGTTTAAACAACAATATTCTTCCACTCGCATGGGTTTGACAATCGGAATATCAGATATTTCATGCCATAGCTAACACATTTGTGAATATTCTGAATAAAAAAGGAAAAAATTATATAAAAGTAGATCATCATTCATTCAGCGCTGTGTCACGTGACAAGCAATGACGCGTCAAGGGCACTCGCAAAACTGATGTTAGTTGTGATGGCCAGAGCGCGGAGAGGGGAAATCTATATCGTCTATATCGTTGCTTTTTTCGATAGTAATATCTTGAAAGTTCATATCTAGATATAGATACGATAGCGATATATCGTTCAGCCCTAGAGTGTGCCTGTACTCACGCCCAGAACGGTGAAGAGGAGGGTGATGAAGAACAGCAGAGGTCTGTGTCCCATACAACACCTGGTGGCCATGAGGAAGAACTGCTCCTGTGCCATCTGACGCACCGCTCTGGAGGACGACACACACACACACACACACACACACACACACACGCCGTCATTTATGGGTCACACTCAGGACTTTCGGGTCAAAAATGACCCGGAGGGCGGGATTAAGATTGAGTAAAATCAATTAAATATATTTTTGTTCAATAATATTTTTCTTTTCTTTTTTGGTGTTTTGAGATAATTTTACGATTTATAATTAATATTTATGCAATAATTATGACCCATTTTTCCCATTGAATATAATAGAAAATGTATATATATATATATTTAAAAAAAAAAAATTATTAAAGCTGTATTTCATTTCAGAGTCAAGCCTAGGCCTCATGAAAGCAATTTTTTAAATGAGATCCGGTGAACACATTGAGCATTTTTATCACTATAGTGGATCTTGCATTTTATATATATATAAAAAAAAAAATCGTAGCTTCATCGGAATGATCTGAAACTTGGTGACTTTATTGGTACTTGGTATATGAACACCCCAGAAATTGGGGACAGGATTTGAAAAGTCTAAGTGGTTGTAAAAAAAAATAGTCACACTCAGGACCTTCGGGTCAAAAATGACCCCCATAGGAAATGAATGGGAAATTGGCAAAAATATGAGTTTTTTTGTGCATGCAATCTACAAATCAGCCAGGATGCAGGAAAAAGGACTCAACAGTGAAGATCTCTAAAACATTAAGAGTGCAAAACAGACGAAAAAACACACACACACACACACACACACACACACACTTATACACACAAAAAGATATGCACACACAAATGAACGCGAGTCATTCCAAAAGCTAATTTTGGGAAATGTGTGAAATAAAAGCAATTATTCATCAATGTAAGAAATAAAGTGCACAGTAATGAAAGCATGAGACTGTAAGCCATCAAGGTTGCAAAATAGACACACACAAACACACAGGGAAATAAGAGACTGGTGAAACTGTAACAGAGAAATGTGAAAATATGTGAAATAAAATCAATGAATCAAATAAAACAATGGGTAACAAAATGCTTTCCATTTGTTCTCTTTCTAATGCAATGTTCAGGTTTGACTGTATTATAAAGTAAAACTGGCTCTTCAAATGACCATTTAAACCCAACAAACAAAAAACCTGACAAAAATAGACTGAGAATCTGTTATTATATATTAAATGGTACTTTGAAGTGTGCGTGTGTTTTTGTGTGTATAAGTGTGTGTGTGAGTTTTTTTGTCTGTTTTGCACTCTTGATGTTTTAGAGATCTTCACTGTCGAGTCCTTTTTTCTGCATCCTGGCTGATTTGTAGATTGTACGCACAAATAAACTCTGTATTTTCATATTTTTGCCAATTTCCCATTCATTTCCTATGGGGGTCATTTTTGACCCGAAGGTCCTGAGTGTGACTATTTTTTTTACATCCACTTAGACTTTTCAAATTCTGTCCCCAATTTGTTTGGGTGTTCATATACCAAGTACCAATAAAGTCACCAAGTTTCAGATCATTCCGATGAAGCTACGATTTTTACATTTTTTAAATAACCCGCTTATAAAGTACCCCAGAGGGTTAAAGGGTTAGTTCAGCCAAAACTGTAAATTGTGTCATTAATGACTGAGCCTCATGTGGTTGGACACCCGTCAGACCTCCGTTCATCTTCAGACACAAATGAAGATATTTTAGTGTAAAGCTGATGCTCTGAAAGGCTTCAGATTGGCCTCCATTGGCATTCAGTACATTTACACTCACAAGACCCATAAAAGGCACTAAAAACATCGTTACAAAGTCCATCTCACCACAGTGACTCTACAATAATTTTACGATGTGACGACAATAGTTTTTGTATCTTCATTTGTGTCTGAAGATGAACGGAGGTCTGACGGGTGTCCAACCACATGAGGCTCAGTCATTAATGACACAATTTACATTTTTGGGTGAACTAACCCTTTAAAGGACTGGGTTCAGCAATGGCGTAAACGGTCCTGTAATCACGCACTTGCTCTGGCAGTGGAGCAGCAGGTCGATGATGAAGGTCTGCCAGGCCTTCTCTTTGCTGAGCGTGTCGAGGGCCGTCGGGAGCAGAGCGAAACACAAGGTCATGACCTCCAGCGCCTCACAGCACACCTGCTCGTCCTCAGAGTCCGGTTCGTTACCGGCGTTCGTCTGCAGAACAACACCAGCAGGTTTAGAAGAGGAACAGCAGCACTTCTGCAGAAGAGAGAGTGTGTGCAATCGTGCCTTTTCGTAGATCTGGCTGATGTCTTCGTTGGCGCTGAAGACCAGGGGCACCATCCCACAGCCCGATGCCCACACGATCTTCTGCACCGCTCGGATCACACAGATATCTGGGATGAACTTGGAGGCCTGGAAGAAGTTCTGTAAAGGTGGACAGTAACAAAGTACATGAGTACTGTACTGTACAATCAGAACCACCAGCAGAAGTTTCTGTGTGTCTGTATGTGGAGTTAAGCTATGGAATAGTCTGGGGCTCCAACATAAACAATGTAAAAGCATTCATCAATTTAAAGCACTGTATAAACAGAAGGTCTTGTCTCCTTATAAGAAGTGCGTGGTTTAATTGTGTGGTGTAAAATCATGTATTCAGTCTGTGTTATCTTACCTTGTATGTATTCTGATTATCATTGTTGGTATTACTATAATAGTATAGATCTATGTATTCAGTCTGTGTTATCTTACCTCGTATATATTCTGATTATCATTGTTGATATTATCATAATTGTTACATGCGGTAATATATGGTGTGTATCTAAGGAATGTGTGTTTTTTGTTTTGCTTTTTGGGGGGATTTTCCCTTCTTTTCTTTTTGGAGTTTTTCTCATATGAATATATATCAAATTGTAATGGAATGTTTGGATAATGTCAATAATTAAGGAAGCACTACCTTTGTTCATCTTTGTTTTTTTTTGTATTGTTTTTTTCCTTTTCTTGTTTTGTTGTTTTTCCTGTTTAAATAAGTTAACTTCTACCCACTCCTTTTCGAGCAACAGTTGGAATTGTGATGTTAAAGTATGATGAATTTAACTAGTTGTACAGACTAATCATAATGCTTTTTTATTGCCTTTGTTGTGCGTCTTTATATATTGCTCGAAATAAAAATAAATTCATTCATTCATTCATACTTGAGTACACTTTTTGAGTATCTGTACTTTTCTGAAGTATTATTTTTTAGGGAAACTTTTACTTTACCTTCACTACATTTGAAAGACAAATATCGTACTTTTTACTCCACTACATTTCTATCAAGGTCCTCAAAGTCGAAAGTCGTTTCTGTAGCAACGTTTAGTTTTTTTTTCCAGACAGCCATAAGTAATCACTTTTGTACGGTCATATGAAGTTTCCCAACATTTTTTGAACACTGATCAGTTTATAGCAGAATGGAGGAAGACGGTTCCTCTGCGCAGTGTGTGCACACATGGCCATATGAGAAAGTGTGTTTCAGTTTTCTGAAAAGATTAAAGATTAGTTTCGTTGGCATACACTTGATGAATGTCTCATAAAATGTTAAAAAACGTAAATGGGAGAAAGTGAAGCACAGACATATTGAATCTGAAAAAGCATGATGAACGAGCTCAGTTCAGTCTGGTTTTTGTGGCTCTGAGATGAGCATGAGGACTGAATACAGCTTTCTTTTGTGTTTTTTTCACACTTAAACAGACCAATACACACAAAATGTCAAAATTTTCATTTTGGAAAGTATTCACGTAAACAAAGTTGATTATGTCTTAAGTGAACGTAAACAGTTGGGGGAATATCAGATGTGTATCAGTGTGTAGGATTTGTGCATTCTGCCTTAAAGTGACAGCAGCTGCCTTAAAGTATTTAAATTATTCAAGTTAGTCGTATGGAGCATCACTGATTGGCTTAAACCACCGTGACGGCTATAGCGTGCATTTATACAACAATGCAACAACAATAAAATAATGCATTGACATAAAAAAGGAAATTTACTTTTGATACTTAAGTACTTTTATAAACAAGTACTTCTGTACTTTTACTGAAGTAAAAATAGTTTTTTACAACTTTCACTTGTAACGGAGTAATATTTGACCAGTACTTTTACTTTCACTCGAGTAATGGAGTTGTGTAGTTTGTCCACCTCTGTGTAAAACAACACAGACATCAGTGTGACAAGCGTTTACAAGATCTCATCCTAAAGCTGTAAAGATCAGTGACCTCATCGGAGATCTGCTGGGCCAATCGGATGGCCACGTTGCGCAGCATGCACTCGGAGGCGGGGTTGGGAATGCTCTGCAGGGCGTTCTGTAGCACCAGAGCCTGATCGTGGGTCGCCTGGTTTATCTGGAACACAAACAGAAGGTCACACCACCGTCAGAGGTCAGAGGTCAAGCGGTGAGGTAGGGTTGGGGGAAGTCGCACCGGTGAGGCCGGGTTGGTGCCCTCCACCACAGGCTGGCACGCCTCTGCCACCGCCTTCACGTGCCCGAACCCGATGGCGGTCAGCATGAGTTTGGCGATCTTCAGGGCGTTCAGGTAAGCACCGCGCCTCGTCTCCGTGTCCGCATTGGGGAGGAAGTTGTTCCTAGTGAGCATGCCCAGGACCAGCGGGAGACCACCACTCTTCAGGAAGTTGAACTGGAAGTCACTGGCATCATCTCCCAGAGTTCCACTGGCCGGCATCAGCAGGGCATACACCACCTGAGAGAGAAGATGTGTTCCCAAACGTAATGAGCTGCGGTTTACACTCAATAATCACTAATATTACTGACATCAGATAGAGCTGGGCGGTGTGACCAAAAATCTATATCACGGTATTTTTCTAAATTATATCGGTTTCACGGTATCTGACGGTATTTTCCCTATGCATGACCGGGTGTTAATCACATTCTCTACTGATTGAGAGAGGAAATACTGCAGCAGATTGACCAGAATGCCCTGTTTTACTGTCATGACGAGTGAATATTGAAGAAAAAGTCCACACTAGAGTTAATACAGGTTTACTAAGCCCCACACAATGATGCTGTGGAGAGACAACAACCAATAAAACACAAACTACACACTCATACTTACAGACTCCTGAAGATTAAAAGTTGAGTTGAGGGCACCTTAAGCATTTTAAAATCTAACCCTATATAACAACAAACTGCCCAAACGAGGAGAAACACAGTTTCTTAATACATTTAGAGCATTCTCTGAAGGAATGACACACATCAGTTAAACACACAGAAAGAATAAAGCAGTTACTTTTGCCCATTCTTTAAATTGTCAGTTTATTTATTAATTTACATCATTGTCTTTTGTGTAGCAGAATAATCCATCGTGTCAGTGTGTTCGTGATCAGACATACGGTTATATCAGTGTAATCAGTGCATACATTTCATTTTAGTAAGACGTGATGAAATATGTACGCATACACACTTCTGGTTCTAGTCTAGAGCACTACAGTTTATGAAATATTAAAAATGTAAACGCGCTCGCTCCGGTCTATATCAGTGCTGTATGATCCATGTGGTGAGCGTTGTTATCACTGCAGAAACCGCTCGCTCTCTCTCGCGCGCCGCGTGTAGTTTGAATTCTCCACTGTAATCAAAGGCTGAATCCGAAATCGCCCCCCATAACCTCAATGGCATTATTTGGAGGGGACAGCACTTTGTAGTGGTGTCCTAAACCCTAGTGGACATTATGAGTGCACTTATTCTATCCCATTGCACCGCAATAACGAGTGTACAGCCGATGTACACACAACGCTGTGCGACTTCACGCACGTTTTCAATCACTCCTTCAAATAAAGTGATAAAGTAGGGAATAGTGAATGAGAGAATAGGATTCAGCCATAGGCTGTGCTGTAATGCGATCTCAGCTGAGTCTGACTGCTCTTACTACAGCGCATCAGTGAAATGTGTCCCCTCAAACAATCACGCGCTGCGCCGCGTTCCGGACGTTGTTTAAGCGGTATTGCGGTATCATCAAAATTCATATCATAAAATAAATAAATACCGGTATTCGGTATTAACCGGTATACCGCCCAGCACTAACATCAGATGAGAACAGAACTTGAGCTGAATAATGACATCACTAGCCACGTTAACATGCGCACCCTTTAGTCATTCCGATTAAAATCTTTCCGATGGAAAGATTCGGTGGACTGTTTACATGAGACGTTATCTAAACCCATCCAATTATTACAGTGTTTTCATTAACGATTATAACCTTGGGAGCAGTTATATGATGGATAGATGCACTTTTATGAGCTTCAGACTCAATGACCCGTCACTGCCATTATAAAGCTGGGAAGAGCAGGACATTATTAATATAACTCTGGTTGTGTTCATCTGAGAGAAGAGTGTCACACACACCTCGGATGAGTAAATCATGGGGTTATCTTCATTTTTGGGTGAGCCCTTTAACCCTAACCCTAGTGTACATGAGCCGAAGCGTGACGAAACACACACACACACACACACACACACACACACACACACACACACACACACACACACACACACACACACACACACGTTTGTTTTTGTGAAATGTGAGGACATTCCATAGGCGTAATGGTTTTTATACCGTACAAACTGTATTTTTTATCCCCTTACACTGCCCCTAAACCTACCCATCACACACACACACACACACACACACACACACACACACACACACACACACACACACACACACACACACACACACACACACACACACACACACACACACACACACACACACACACACACACACACACACACACGAGATACCTCAGTGAGGTAGAGCACTTGTGAAGGGGAGGGGCCGAAGAAGCGTGAATCCAGCGTGGGACTCAGGCTGTTCTCTCCCAGCTTGGCGTGATCCAGACATATGGCCCGCAGGTTCTCCACTGTAGTGGTATCTGTGAACACAAGCACAATCAGCGGCGCTTCGGGCCAGACGTCACATGACAGGTCACATGGGCTGTGCTGTACCTGGAGGCATGAGCTTCATGAGCACTCGAGCTCCGTCTCGCAGTAACGGCATGTTCAAGGTGCAGCCCAGATCAGCGATCTGCCACAGGAAGGAGATGTAGCGCAGGTGCAGCGACATGATCTGAGGACAGAACAACATTCAGCCCAACAGCAGGACAGACGACCAGATTACTCTGCTGTGATTGGTCGGAAAGCAAACGCTCGTGATCATATCTGAATCTCTGAAACTCTTCCAGTCTCAGCAAACCTGCGCAGGTTCAGCAGGAAGTGAGACTGAATTACTGACTCGTTTCAGTCTTTCTTTATTCATCTGCACTGGTCTTTCTTTGCATTCATACACACACACACACACACACTATGCAGGGCTCGACATTAGCGCTTGTCCGGGACAAGTGGATTTTTTGAAGGGGCAAGTGAAAAATAATTTTACTTGCCCGACGGACAAGTATCCTGGTTAAGACGTCAAAACAAAAACTAACTAGTGAATCACCAAAGTGCAGTAATGATTCTGCATCAGTGTAAGTGGAGATCAATAGTGGATAATAATATAAAACTAACTGACGTTAATGAGGTTGAGCTGTTGAGGCTCGAGGAGAAAATCCAAAACAAATGAGCGCCGCTCACACACAGAAACTCGGTTAATGTGTCGTTTTTATATTTATAACATATGATACAGTTAAACAACATCACACTAACAAGAGTGTGTTTTCCTGAACACCATCACGACTGAACATGACTGATTTCATACGCCAGCTCCATAAACAATTATTAACATGAAGTCACTTACATTTTAGAAGCAATATGGAGTATTTGTTCTATTTCAGCAGCGAAAATAGTTCCAAACAAATATCACAGCAGAACCGTAACGCACCTCACAGCATCAGTGTGTGTTAGTGAATGATTCAGTGTTTGAATGAATCGGTTGAATCAAAGATTCAATGACCTGTTCGTAAACAACCGACAAATTCTTGAATGAATCATCCGTTTCACTGAATCGACTCAATGACTCGCTCATTCAGACGGTCACCTGCGCCACCTACTGGTGCTTTACTTTCATCTTTCCAACATTTCTCAATTGTATATGCAATAATATTTAAAATAATCTCATAACATTATTTAACGCAGTTGTAATTTTTCAGTGTAAATGATTTAATTTGATTGGTAACATCCGTGTCTTATTCTAATTTAATTTATAGATCAAATTTAAGAATATAAACTGAAAGCTGAAGCATATTCTATATTTAATAAGATTATGGAAAAATGCCCTTTATAAAGGTACAAATAGGCATATTTAAATATGTCAAAGCTGATTGAACACTGGTGAGAATATTGCTTCAGAATAGATTATATTTACAAAAAATATCCGAACAAGCAAATGTTTTACTCGGACAAGTGAGTGACAAGCGTGTGAACCGGCTTAATGTCGAGCCCTGTTTATGACAGATCATTTCTGAAAGAGCATAATGGGCACTCTAAAGATTTATGTAAGGCAACCTAAAGTCATGTGCACATATAATAAAATATCCAATATTACTCAGATTAAATCTGTAATATCGGACACTGATATGGTGCAGACCTGAGGTGATCACATGACACACAAACACGGTTCTCACCACTCCGGGCAGGCAGCTTTCCACCTCGGGGTTCGGCCCGTCGCTGAAGTGGTTGGCGTGGGTCCCTGGCGACCCGGTGGACGAATCAGAAGAGCTGTCGGGGCTGGAGGGCATGTTGGCACTGACCTGGGTGAGCTTCGCCGTGATGAGCTACAGGAGGAGAAAGTGTTAGCAGCTCATACACGCCAAACACCAAAGCAGAACGACAGGAGTGTGTCTGAAGGACAGGAGTGTGTCTGAAGGACGAGAGTGTGTCTGAAGGACGAGAGTGTGTCTGAAGGACGGGAGTGTGTCTGAAGGACGAGAGTGTGTCTGAAGGACGAGAGTGTGTCTGAAGGACGGGAGTGAGTCTGAAGGACGGGAGTGTGTCTGAAGGACGGGAGTGTGTCTGAAGGACGAGAGTGTGTCTGAAGGACGAGAGTGTGTCTGAAGGACGGGAGTGTGTCTGAAGGACGGGAGTGTGTCTGAAGGACGAGAGTGTGTCTGAAGGACGGGAGTGTGTCTGAAGGACGGGAGTGTGTCTGAAGGACGGGAGTGAGTCTGAAGGACGAGAGTGTGTCTGAAGGACGAGAGTGTGTCTGAAGGACGGGAGTGAGTCTGAAGGACGGGAGTGTGTCTGAAGGACGGGAGTGTGTCTGAAGGACGAGAGTGTGTCTGAAGGACGGGAGTGTGTCTGAAGGACGGGAGTGAGTCTGAAGGACGAGAGTGTGTCTGAAGGACGAGAGTGTGTCTGAAGGACGGGAGTGAGTCTGAAGGACGGGAGTGTGTCTGAAGGACGGGAGTGTGTCTGAAGGACGAGAGTGTGTCTGAAGGACGGGAGTGTGTCTGAAGGACGGGAGTGTGTCTGAAGGACGAGAGTGTGTCTGAAGGACGGGAGTGTGTCTGAAGGACGGGAGTGTGTCTGAAGGACGGGAGTGTGTCTGAAGGACGGGAGTGAGTCTGAAGGACGGGAGTGTGTCTGAAGGACGGGAGTGAGTCTGAAGGACGGGAGTGAGTCTGAAGGACGGGAGTGTGTCTGAAGGACGGGAGTGTGTCTGAAGGACGGGAGTGTGTCTGAAGGACGGGAGTGAGTCTGAAGGACGGGAGTGAGTCTGAAGGACGGGAGTGTGTCTGAAGGACGGGAGTGTGTCTGAAGGACGGGAGTGTGTCTGAAGGACGGGAGTGTGTCTGAAGGACGGGAGTGTGTCTGAAGGACGGGAGTGTGTCTGAAGGACGGGAGTGTGTCTGAAGGACGGGAGTGTGTCTGAAGGACGGGAGTGTGTCTGAAGGACGGGAGTGAGTCTGAAGGACGGGAGTGTGTCTGAAGGACGGGAGTGTGTCTGAAGGACGGGAGTGTGTCTGAAGGACGGGAGTGTGTCTGAAGGACGGGAGTGTGTCTGAAGGACGGGAGTGAGTCTGAAGGACGGGAGTGTGTCTGAAGGACGGGAGTGTGTCTGAAGGACGGGAGTGTGTCTGAAGGACGGGAGTGTGTCTGAAGGACGGGAGTGTGTCTGAAGGACGGGAGTGAGTCTGAAGGACGGGAGTGTGTCTGAAGGACGGGAGTGTGTCTGAAGGACGGGAGTGTGTCTGAAGGACGGGAGTGAGTCTGAAGGACGGGAGTGTGTCTGAAGGACGGGAGTGTGTCTGAAGGACGGGAGTGTGTCTGAAGGACGGGAGTGTGTCTGAAGGACGGGAGTGAGTCTGAAGGACGGGAGTGTGTCTGAAGGACGGGAGTGAGTCTGAAGGACGGGAGTGTGTCTGAAGGACGGGAGTGTGTCTGAAGGACGAGAGTGTGTCTGAAGGACGGGAGTGTGTCTGAAGGACGAGAGTGTGTCTGAAGGACGGGAGTGTGTCTGAAGGACGGGAGTGTGTCTGAAGAACGGGAGTGTGTTTGAAGGACGGGAGTGTGTCTGAAGGACGGGAGTGAGTCTGAAGGACGGGAGTGTGTCTGAAGGACGGGAGTGAGTCTGAAGGACGGGAGTGAGTCTGAAGGACGGGAGTGTGTCTGAAGGACGGGAGTGAGTCTGAAGGACGGGAGTGTGTCTGAAGGACGGGAGTGTGTCTGAAGGACGGGAGTGTGTCTGAAGGACGGGAGAGTGTCTGAAGGACGGGAGTGTGTCTGAAGGACGAGAGTGTGTCTGAAGGACGGGAGTGTGTCTGAAGGACGGGAGTGTGTCTGAAGGACGGGAGTGAGTCTGAAGGACGGGAGTGAGTCTGAAGGACGGGAGTGTGTCTGAAGGACGGGAGTGTGTCTGAAGGACGGGAGTGTGTCTGAAGGACGGGAGTGTGTCTGAAGGACGGGAGTGTGTCTGAAGGACGGGAGTGTGTCTGAAGGACGGGAGTGTGTCTGAAGGACGGGAGTGTGTTTGAAGGACGGGAGTGTGTCTGAAGGACGGGAGTGTGTCTGAAGGACGGGAGTGTGTCTGAAGGACGGGAGTGTGTCTGAAGGACGGGAGTGAGTCTGAAGGACGGGAGTGTGTCTGAAGGACGGGAGTGTGTCTGAAGGACGGGAGTGTGTCTGAAGGACGGGAGTGAGTTTGAAGGACGGGAGTGTGTCTGAAGGACGGGAGTGTGTCTGAAGGACGGGAGTGTGTCTGAAGGACGGGAGTGTGTTTGAAGGACGGGAGTGTGTCTGAAGGACGGGAGTGTGTTTGAAGGACGGGAGTGTGTCTGAAGGACGGGAGTGTGTCTGAAGGACGGGAGTGTGTCTGAAGGACTGGAGTGTGTTTGTACAGCTCACAGTTTTATCTTTGAGGTTCAGCTGGCCAATCAGCCGGCGGTCGTCAGCGGGGTCCACGATCTCTCCTCCAATGAACAGCTCCGCTTTGGTGTGTGTGCTGTTGGCTTTGATGCGAGAGAGGATGCAGCGGCGGACGGAGCCGATGGTGTCGTTGGTGTGGGACCAGATGTCCAGATCCTCCACCTGACGGCCCTGATTGGGAAACCGCACCACCAGAGTGATGTGCTTCCCGCGGAAGGCCCTGGAACACAGAGTCCACACACACCCAATGAGAGAACGCCAAACCTTTCCTCCTTTGGCCACACGTGCTCATTAAAGGGTTAGTTCACCCAAAAATGTAAATTGTGTCATTAATGACTGAGCCTCATGTGGTTGGACACCCGTCAGACCTCCGTTCATCTTCAGACACAAATGAAGATATTTTAGTGTAAAGCTGATGCTGAGAAAGGCTTCAGATTGGCCTCCATTGGCATTCAGTACATTTACACTCACAAGACCCATAAAAGGCACTAAAAACATCGTTACAAAGTCCATCTCACCACAGTGACTCTACAATAATTTTACGAAGCGACGACAATAGTTTGTGCGCAAAAAAAAAAATCTAAATTACACCTTTATCCAGCTTGTGCTTGTCTTCCGTGTGTGTCTCCACGACGCATGTGTGAGAATATGAGCAGATCCGGCGTTCGGGAATCCATGAAATGCCACTTTAGCCCCATTTGAGCTCTACAGCGAGACCTAAAGCACGATCAGTGTAGAATTCAACAGCTGAGATACGCACGTCTTCCTCTGCTCGTAAACAAATCTCTTCTGGGTCATGTGTCCGAACGCCGGATCTGCTCATATTCTCACGCATGCGTCGTGGAGACACACACGGAAGACAAGAACAAGCTGGATAAAGGCGTTATTTAGATTTTTTTTGAGCACAAAAACTATTGTCGTCGCTTTGTAAAATTATTGTAGAGTCACTGTGGTGAGATGGACTTTGTAGCGACGTTTTTAGTGCCTTTTATGGGTCTTGTGAGTGTGAATGTACTGAATGCCAATGGAGGCCAATCTGAAGCCTTTCTCAGCATCAGCTTTAAGGCCTGTACACACCGGGACGAATATCGCGCGCGCTTATCGCCAGCGTTTTTCGTGCCGTTTTTCGGCGCGTCTTGAGTGTTCACACCCAAGCGATTTTCACTGGCGCTGCGCCGAGTGAACGTGCACATTCAGTCGATCAGCTCCCGGTACACAAGGTGGTGCTGCGGCACTTTAAGCCTCTGACACTCGCTTGTCACACAGAAGGAGAAGAGAGACAGTATTTACGTGCTTGCCAAAACCACAGATATATTATGTGTATGGACAAAACCATTCACTAGGGCTGTCAACGAATATTCTAAATTCGAAAATATATATTCGAATAGTTTTTAAAAAACGAATTTCGAAGGTGAAAATTAATATTCGAATAAATAAAAAAATGTGGGGGGTAAAACGCCCGCGGTAGTAGAGGCGTGTCTGTCTGCTTTGCGAGTGGGCGCTAGCGCGCCTGAAGCCTTGTGTACTTTGGCCTGTCTCCAGAGCGCGAGCCCACGCTGACTGCGCGCGCTCCTCCCCAAACGGACGAGGCGTTTATACTTGACACGCTCGCTGTTGTGCTTTTCTTTGAAACGACAGATGGCGACTCGGAGTAATTGTTCTATAAACTATCAGGAAAAGCGTCGAGAAGAAGTGGGCTAATGTACACAGGTGACGATATTTATTTTAGTACACTTCACCGAAAACCACACTACAAAAGAATCATGTAAAACAGATCAAAATAAACCTTGATATTACTTGTGACATGAGAACAAAATGTATGTAGAAATGTAACGTTAACTTATACAACTCAATGTATGATATCTAAATGTTTCCTAATTTCACTAAACACTTTAGTGAGTTTTCACTTAGTTTCGTGAACTTTTCTTTATTAAACGGGCTTTTTTATGCTTTTGTAGGCTCGTTTTGTAAATATAAGCAACTAATTTGTATGTGCAAACTGGACCAGCCTTACTTTGCAAAGCCCGCCACAAGCTTCTCTGTCTGCAACACGACAAGAGGCCATAACGGAGAAATTAATTTTGTTCATTTGTAAGGACATGAGAGCGATCAGTGTCGTGGATGGGGCAGGCTTCAGGGAGTTCTGTCAAGCAATGGAACCGAGGTACTGACTGAATAGATATTGCATGAATGAAGGATAAATGCACTGCTTCCACTGGTTTGATTATTTACCGTTTCATGTCAAGGAAAAGTTCCATGTTTACCACAGCACAGCTCGCTCGGAGCGTTCAATAATATGCTGTAAAACTTATATTAATATTTGTTTCAATCACTGAATGAAGCCTGCTATATTCGGGACAAGAGTCGCGACCTTAAATTGCTTGCACAAAACTCTTGATCAGTCTCAAAATGTGTGTGTGTTCATTTAAACCGTTATGCGCAGAGAGCGTGAGGGCGAGAGAGTGAGGTCTGCGGTCTTTAGCCATTAGTGATTTACTTGTTTTTGTGTAGGTAATACGTTGTCAAATATGTTTAAACTTAAATAGACTACCTATATAAGTAGTTATGTGTCTTTGTATTCATTTGTCCTGTTATTGACGTAATGCGCGTCATTGATAAAATGCGCAACCAGATGTTCGAATAGTTCGAATATTCGTGCTTTTTTAGAGGGAATATTCGAACGTCATTTTTGAGCAATTTTGACAGCCCTACCATTCACACACTTTTTGCTAACTGGCAAGCAGCATTAGCAGTTCATCTTCTTCTTTGTCTACTTACTACTTCTTCGTCGTATCAGTGTGTGCTCGGCAAGAGCGTTTTGTGCTTGAGCGCCACCAAGTCGTGTTTTACTGTCACTTCAGCAGCTCCAGGCACGTGAACAAAAGCGCTGATCTCATTGGTCGGACAGTTTTTTACGCGCCGTGTCAAAATAAAAAAACGAACCCGAGGCGTTTTTTTTTAAAAATGACGCTTTTACGCCTGGCGTTTTGCGCGTCGGTGTGAACACTCACATTGGCGCCCATTGTTTAGTCCCGAGGCGTTAAACGTCGGCGATAAACGCGTGCGAAAATCGTCCCGGTGTGAACAGGCCTTTACACTAAAATATCTTCATTTGTGTCTGAAGATGAACGGAGGTCTGACGGGTGTCCAACCACATGAGGCTCAGTCATTAATGACACAATTTACATTTTTGGGTGAACTAACCCTTTAAAGGGCTGGGTATGGACACATATTTCACGATTCAATTCCATTTCTAAAGCTTTCGATTGGATTCGGATTCGATTAGATTAATTTGGATATAGCCTGTATCAGGTACACAACAATCTCTCCACTAATGCTGTACTGTACATGGCGTCAGTGGGTAATGCATTACTGTAATATTGAAGGCTAATTTAATTTGTAGTCTATACAAACAAATTACACTCAAGGATTATACAATTATAACGATTACATGATCATACAAATCATGGCTGTCATAAAACTTTACAGATTTATTCAAACATGCATTAAATATTGAAGAAAATGATAATGAATATGTAATGTGGTGCATATATTTATCAAAATGCAGTTAATTTTTCTAGCCCACTGACGAGTTTATGGACACTGGATATAGTAAATGTGACTACTCATGTAGTGTGTACTCATGTAGTGTAGTGTGTACTCATGTAGTGTAGTGTGTACTCGTGTAGTGTAGTGTGTACTCATGTAGTGTAGTGTGTACTCATGTAGTGTAGTGTGTACTCGTGTAGCGTGTACTCGTGTAGTGTAGTGTGTACTCATGTAGTGTGTGTGGAGCAGCACCTGGACATGGACAGGATGGTGCGCTCCTCATGGAAGTCGCTGTCGCACTCATTGATGTACTCATGTAGTGTAGTGTGTGCTCATGTAGTGTAGTGTGTACTCATGTAGTGTAGTGTGTACTCATGTAGTGTAGTGTGTACTCATGAAGTGTAGCGTGTACTCATGTAGTGTAGTGTGTACTCATGAAGTGTAGTGTGTACTCATGTAGTGTGTACTCATGTAGTGTAGTGTGTGCTCATGTAGTGTAGTGTGTACTCATGTAGTGTAGTGTGTGCTCGTGTAGTGTAGTGTGTACTCATGTAGTGTAGTGTGTACTCATGTAGTGTAGCGTGTACTCATGTAGTGTGTACTCATGTAGTGTAGTGTGTGCTCATGAAGTGTAGTGTGTACTCATGTAGTGTGTACTCATGTAGTGTAGTGTGTGCTCATGTAGTGTAGTGTGTACTCATGTAGTGTAGTGTGTGCTCGTGTAGTGTAGTGTGTACTCATGTAGTGTAGTGTGTACTCATGTAGTGTAGCGTGTACTCATGTAGTGTAGTGTGTACTCATGAAGTGTAGTGTGTACTCATGTAGTGTGTACTCATGTAGTGTAGTGTGTGCTCATGTAGTGTAGTGTGTACTCATGTAGTGTGTACTCATGTAGTGTAGTGTGTACTCGTGTAGTGTGTACTCATGTAGTGTGTACTCATGTACTGTGTACTCATTGATGTACTCATGTAGTGTAGTGTGTACTTGTGTAGTGTAGTGTAGTGTGTACTCGTGTAGTGTAGTGTAGTGTGTACTCATGTAGTGTAGTGTGTACTCGTGTGTGTGTGTGTGTAGTGGAGCAGCACCTGGACATGGGCAGGATGGTGCGCTCCTCATGGAAGTCGCTGTCGCACTCATTGATGTACTCATGTAGTGTAGTGTGTACTCGTGTAGCGTGTACTCGTGTAGTGTAGTGTGTACTCATGTAGTGTGTGTGGAGCAGCACCTGGACATGGACAGGATGGTGCGCTCCTCATGGAAGTCGCTGTCGCACTCATTGATGTACTCATGTAGTGTAGTGTGTGCTCATGTAGTGTAGTGTGTACTCATGTAGTGTAGTGTGTACTCATGTAGTGTAGTGTGTACTCATGAAGTGTAGCGTGTACTCATGTAGTGTAGTGTGTACTCATGAAGTGTAGTGTGTACTCATGTAGTGTGTACTCATGTAGTGTAGTGTGTGCTCATGTAGTGTAGTGTGTACTCATGTAGTGTAGTGTGTGCTCGTGTAGTGTAGTGTGTACTCATGTAGTGTAGCGTGTACTCATGTAGTGTAGTGTGTACTCATGAAGTGTAGTGTGTACTCATGTAGTGTGTACTCATGTAGTGTAGTGTGTGCTCATGTAGTGTAGTGTGTACTCATGTAGTGTGTACTCATGTAGTGTAGTGTGTACTCGTGTAGTGTGTACTCATGTAGTGTGTACTCATGTACTGTGTACTCATTGATGTACTCATGTAGTGTAGTGTGTACTTGTGTAGTGTAGTGTAGTGTGTACTCGTGTAGTGTAGTGTAGTGTGTACTCATGTAGTGTAGTGTGTACTCGTGTGTGTGTGTGTGTAGTGGAGCAGCACCTGGACATGGGCAGGATGGTGCGCTCCTCATGGAAGTCGCTGTCGCACTCATTGATGTACTCATGTAGTGTAGTGTGTACTCGTGTGTGTGTGTGTGTGTGTGGAGCAGCACCTGGACATGGGCAGGATGGTGCGCTCCTCATGGAAGTCGCTGTCGCACTCATTGATGTACTCGTGTAGTGTAGTGTAGTGTGTACTCATGTAGTGTGTACTCGTGTAGTGTGTACTCGTGTGTGTGTAGTGGAGCAGCACCTGGACATGGGCAGGATGGTGCGCTCCTCATGGAAGTCGCTGTCGCACTCATTGATGTACTCATGTAGTGTAGTGTGTACTCATGTAGTGTGTACTCGTGTAGTGTAGTGTGTACTCATGTGTGTGTGTGGAGCAGCACCTGGACATGGGCAGGA
This sequence comes from Gobio gobio, assembly GCF_949357685.1. NCBI lineage: Eukaryota > Metazoa > Chordata > Actinopteri > Cypriniformes > Gobionidae > Gobio > Gobio gobio. Next base: position 52,819,632 of record NC_137110.1, on the reverse strand, counting down.
TGGTGCGCTCCTCATGGAAGTCGCTGTCGCACTCATTGATGTACTCGTGTAGTGTAGTGTGTACTCATGTAGTGTGTACTCGTGTAGTGTAGTGTGTACTCATGTGTGTGTGTGGAGCAGCACCTGGACATGGGCAGGATGGTGCGCTCCTCATGGAAGTCGCTGTCGCACTCATTGATGTACTCGTGTAGTGTAGTGTAGTGTGTACTCGTGTAGTGTAGTGTGTACTCATGTGTGTGTGTGGAGCAGCACCTGGACATGGGCAGGATGGTGCGCTCCTCATGGAAGTCGCTGTCGCACTCATTGATGTACTCGTGTAGTGTAGTGTGTACTCATGTAGTGTGTACTCGTGTAGTGTAGTGTGTACTCATGTGTGTGTGTGGAGCAGCACCTGGACATGGGCAGGATGGTGCGCTCCTCATGGAAGTCGCTGTCGCACTCATTGATGTACTCTTTGAGCACCGTGAGCACGCGCACCATGCGGATCGCCTCCTGTCTGGCACAGTTGATGCTGTCCTTGTCCCCCTCCAGCACACACAGCGTGTCGTACGAGGCCTTGAGGCGGTCGAAGCACGACTGGATGAAGTCCTCGTGGATCTCCACCTGTGAACAGCAGCAGGTCAGACGTGATGAGAGGAAGGAAGGGTCACCTGATTCTAGGGGTGGAGAAAAGGTTGATGCATCGCGATTCGTCATCCAACGATTCAGAATCGATTCTGTGTTCAATTGACCTATCGGTAAGCCCCGCCCCCCTTAGTTACTGTTGCTAACTCGGACAAACATACGGAGTTGCTATATCTTACAATGTACAGCTGTCAGTGTGAAAAACCTTATCCCAAGATGTTTTTGGACACAGATTGTTGCGTATATCCCGTCCGAATGATGGCCAAACTTAACTGATGGTTTATCAAGTTTATTACATCGTTATTCACTCCAAAAAATCATCGTAAGAGCTGAACAAACAAAGCATAAGAAGTGCGCATTAACGTCTCATTCACAAACTCTCTCTCTCCGTTGCATTACCATTAAAGGGATGGTAAAACACATTCTCTCGAAGGCTTGACTGTGTTTGTGGGCTGCACTGTAACATGTGTTCATGCTTCGTTTTAAAAAAATTGCCTTAAACATATCTAAAATTAAATTAATTTACATATAACCAGTTTAATATGGAGAGGCACTGAAATGTGTTTTTGACCTACAGTGTTAACGTTACATGACGTGAGAACAGTTAGTTATTACAGTTGTATGTTAGCAGGGACTTTAATCGTAACTTAAGGAGAGTTTGACAAACAGAAACTCCTCTCAGGATCCCTGGAGTCAGTGTTACAGGACCTCAGGGAAGACATTTGAGCATTTCTGTAGCATAAACACCATCAAACCGATGAGAGCTTCAGATTTTCCAATGCATCTCAATGGCGCTGAAACCTAAAGATGTCCGAGTTCCGGTCCCAGCGCAACTGATACTCAACTGCTATTGGCTCATCTGCGTTCGAGGGGCGGGGCTTACGATAGGTCAATTAAACGGCCACTTCACCACTGTGTGTGTGTGCACGGTCAACGGCCAATCAGAACAACCCGCTGATAGGCGAACGTTCATCTGCTGGTGAATTGGCTTGGTTTAAGATAAAATGGACAAACTAGGACCTGCTCAGGGGCGTCTTTTCCCGCTGAGAGGGCTCAACACACACACGCTTTATGCAGTTTTTCCGCAGTTTTGCTCAAACGCCTCACAGCAGTCGCTCCTCCTTTCTCTTCTCGCTGCGACTGCCTCCCCATTTCACAAATGTATTTTGCTTATTAAATGCAAAGTTTTTAATTTCAAAAGCATTAAGTTCATATTTCCAACTAACGAAATTCTGAGCTGCTTTGCTTAATAACACTCCTGTGTCTCCGATGCGGTGGCCGGGACATAAACCTGCCAACATCCCTGGCATCATTTCTGGAATGACTTATGGAATATTGCTGAGCTTCTGCACGTTTCAAACTAATGGAAAATTCTGAACAAAGGCTTCGTTTTGGCGAGTGATTGGTTAAATGTCTCTCATGACTGTTGCAGGTTTTCTCATGTGAGGAAATGGAGTTTGGTTTCCTTGCCACTGTTGCCTCTGGCTTGTGTTGCTCAGTTGGGGACACTACATGTTTCAACTAAATATCCAAATAAATCTAATTATTAAACTAAATTAACCATATAATCTAATAACTGATCTAAAGCCCACACTGTCACTGTATGATCATTGAAATGAACTGATGACATCAGCGTTTTCTCCAGAGCGGCTGAATAAAATGATGCTGCATTATTTTCCTGTTAAACAATCTGGATTGTTAAAAGCGCTATATAAATAAAGTTGACTAGATGTTAAGCACACACACTGAGTTCGGCTCCTCAGCGAGCGCTTACGTTGTTTTTCTTCTGCATTAGCCTGTGTTTTAAAGATTTTTTTGTGGCTCTAACCAAAGTAAACTTTTTATTTTGCTTTAAAGACATTTTTTTTTGTTAAAATGTTCTAAAGAAACTGAAAAATTGTCCCACTTAGTTGTAAATTGAGAACTGATTTTTCTTAAAGGTCCCATGGCATGAAATTTTCATTTTATGAGGTATTTCAACATTAATATGAGTCCCCCTAGCCTGAATATTGTCCCCAAGTGGATAGAAATGTTGATCGGTGTAAACCTGAGTTCTGGCTGTCTCTCTCTGCCCTTGAGAAAATGACAGGCCAGACGAGCCAATCCTGAAGTCTCCTGGTTTGATGTTCAAGCAGGAACGGTTTCCTCCCTTTCCTCCGCCCAGAGAATCTGCCACGCCCTTGCAAGCGCTCGAGAGATCATTACTTGTGAACGAGTGAACACTGGCAGTTTCTCAGTGTTTGGATGTACAAATGAAAACAGACGTCTTTCTTCAGTTCCTTCTGATCTGTGATCATTGATTTCTTATGTGTAGCTTATTATTTATTATTTGTGGACACGCAGCGGCTTCTCTCTCTCCCGACAGAACGGTGTTTTCGTGTTTTCTATCTTGTGAGTCAGTGTTTTTGTACGTCCTCGTCGAGTCTATCTGTTCTAAAATGTGCATACAGTCTTTTCTGTTTAACATCAGCAGTCACATCTTTAGAGATAAACTTCACGCACGCCGAAGCTCGGCCTCCAACATCCCCGACCCCCAGTACTGCATCTGGCCCACAGCGGAGGAGCCAAACGCGGCGTGAGATTAAGCAGAAGGAGGGTAAGCGTGAGGGTATCCGGCTAGGCTAGCCAGCTTTCCCCACAATAAACTGGATTACATTCGATTACAGCTGTTGTGTCTTTGTTTGCGCTGTGTAACGTTACTCAATGCGCGTCATATTCATATGATTGGAACATATCTAGAAATAATGCTATACTCAACACTTACTTTTAACTCGTTCATCTCGCTGTAATGCTACATTGCATGTGTTACAAAGTTGGTAGAATAATGATGAAGAGGACTCGGTGTGACTGGGACTCGTGTTTATTCAGAACTCTCAGATACAAACAGAACTCTCAGATACAAACACAATAAACTCGCGCTGACTGACAGCGCTCTCATAACTCAGTAGTTACTATAAATAACTTTGTTAGCAATCGCTCCGTCTCCGTGATGTCCGGTTCGCGAACGAATCATTCTTTTGAATCGGTTCTTTTTAGTGAACCGAACCAGTTCACCAAATCGGACTGAATCGTTCTAAACGGTTCGCGTCTCGAGTCAGCGCTGATCCATAATTTACTAAAGTTACTAACTTTCTGACATGAGTGACAGTCCCTCCGACTAGAAATAGACTAATAACCTGAAGTATATGCTAGTAACTACAACAGTTCACCCTGAACTGAGACATGCTGAGAGAACTGATGAGAAGTGAACACAGGTCCATCCGTCTCTCTGGCAGACTCGTGCCTGCTCGTGCCTCGTTAAACCACGCCCCCTCCGCTCATTTAAAATGCAAAGATGTCAGCCAATCACAACAGTGGGCGTTTTTACTGAAGTCTCACAGCAGACACGCCTCTTGAAGCAGGGCATTCAGCCACAGGGCAAACAGCAGTATAGAAAAAATGCCTTTTATTTCTAAATTATGACATTTCATGATGTAAAAATCATACTAATAATATAAGTACACCTCAGAAAACACTATAAAATAATAGAAAAATGCCATGCCATGGGACCTTTAATGACGGTTCTTTGGCTTACTATGTTTCATTAGAGCCTGTTAATCTTGAATATAACTTTGTTAATAAAAATAAAAGTATTGAAAGAAATCTTCATAATAATTTTTAATATGGCAATACTGTCAAACAGATATTCTAACTATAAACAAAACGCATATTAGCTTCGATTTTGGTCAAAATGTAAAGTTCATGTATTTGCACAGCAGGATAATTAGTTACCAAAAATGTGTGTTAAGAATCGTGTTGGGAATCGGATCGTTACTCCCAGAGTCAGAATCGGATCGGATCGTGAAGTGCCTGGAGATTCCCAGCCCTACCTGATTGACTTGTAGTTTTGGTCCGAGGTTGGTGTAGATTTCTTTCAGCAGGTCTATAGCCCGTGTGGCGATGTCATCACTGCCTTGGATCACAACCTGCGGACAGAAAACGGAAAATCTCAAGTTTGAGCATCACTGTGATGAAATCAGCCGGGAAATATTGTGTGTGTGTTGTATCGACACACAGACGGCAAGAGACGATCTATTCAGGGCCTGAAGTATTGAGTATAATTTTACTCTAAGCTCTGCGCAGAATGCATTATACACACATCACAGGAATATTTTATTACAATACTCAGCATATCGTCTATCAGTAATATCTCGTGGCGTAACGTGTGTGTGTGAGTGTGTGTGTGTGTGAGAGAGTGTGTGGGCATGTTTTTGTGAAATATCAGGACACAAATGTGTATAATGACATGGGTATTACAAAAAGAGGGAGAAATATGAGAACGTTCCCCATGTCCTCACTTTTCAAAATGCTTATAAATCACAGAATGAGGTTTTTTTCACAGAAAGTAAACTGTGCAGTGTGTGTGTGTGTGTGTGTGTGTGTGTGTGTGATGGGTAGGTTTAGGGTCAGGGGCAGTGTGTGTGTGTGTGTGTGTGATGGGTAGGTTTAGGGTCAGGGGCAGTGTGTGTGTGTGTGTGTGTGTGTGTGATGGGTAGGTTTAGGGGCAGTATAAGGGGATAGAAAATACGGTTTGTACGGTATAAAAACCATTACGCCTATGGAATGCCCTCACATTTCACAAAAACAAACATGTGTGAGTGTGTGTGTGAGTGTGTGTGTGTGAGTGTGTGTGTGTGTGTGAGTGTGTGTGTGTGTGTGAGTGTGTGTGTGTGTGTGTGAGTGTGTGTGTGTGTGTGTGTGTGTGTGTGTGTGTGAGTGTGTGTGTGTGTGTGTGTGTGAGTGTGTGTGTGTGTGTGTGTGTGTGTGTGTGTGTGAGTGTGTGTGTGTGTGTGTGTGTGTGTGTGTGTGTGTGTGTGTGTGTGTGTGTGAGTGTGTGTGAGTGTGTGTGTGTGTGTGTGTGAGTGTGTGTGTGTGTGTGAGTGAGTGTGTGTGTGTGTGTGTGTGTGTGTGTGTGTAGTTTACCCTCCAGAGGTAGTCGAGCCCGATCAGCTCCAGGTCATCCATCATGTATGCCCGCCGCTTGGCCACCAGCTTGCCTTCTCTGCAGTTGACGGCTTTAAAGAAGCGCTCGAAGCACTTCATGCCGTTCTCCGTCAGCAGGGTCGGGTCCAGCTGCAGAACGTTGTTCTCGAAGAAGTCCTTGTTGATATCCGGGTCCAGATCCGGCTCGTCGCCCATGAGCTTGGAGTACCACTTAAAGCAGGCCTCGCGGTCGCACAGGAACACGGCGTTCTCAGCCAGACACTTCCAGATCTGCTTGGCCTGCGGAGCACAGAGCCACAGCTGGCCGTCCTTCAGCAGGAACCTGAGCAGCAGCAGAAGCGTTAGGGGTTAGTTAGTGTGCAAAGGCCTTTAGTTGTGTGAGATCTCCTGTCAAAGGTGTGTGTGTGAGACCAGAGCATCACTGACCGCAGGAAGTTGAGTCTCTCCTGCACTTCCTGTACGTGGCTGTACCGGCTGCCCACTCGAACCGTCTGCGGGTCAAAGCCTGGATGCTCTGAGACAAGGAATTACAACAGGTTCACATGCACTCATCTTCAGATTAACCCTACATTTTGAGTCACGTTCTTAAATGTGCATTACCCTCTGCTGCTCTTCCTCTAGGGGGCGCATTGGTCGTCTTCATCTAAAAATCTAACTTCCTCCACCCCAGTAAAACCAATGCAGTTTATTTTTCTTCGATAATATTTTTTCTTTTTAATTTTGTATTTTGAGATGATTTGATGGAATTTTTTTATATTTATGCAATAATTATGGTCTATTTTTGCCATTGAAAATTATACAAACATTAATTATTGCAGTATTTCAGGTTAAAATAGAGACTAGGCCTTCAAAATATATATTTTTTTGAAGGCAGATTAGCCCCTCTTTTGGTTTTTCTTTTTTGATGGATTTGAATATATATTTTAAGAAATCTTAAAGACTATTTATTATAAAGTTTTAGATTTTTTTTGTTTGTTAGAAATATAGATTTTTTTCTGTGAATTTGTGTTTTTGCAGATTTCCCATTAATTTCCTATCGGATAAGTTTTGACCGAAAAGCACAAGTGGGAGTATTTTTTCTACGATGCACTTACAACCATCATTTTTTGTGTGTGTTTAAATACCTAATGCTAGAAAAGTCACCAAGTTTCATATCATTCTGATGAAGCGGTGATTTTTAAAAATTCTAAATGTGGTTTATAGGTTCAGTTTTTCATAGGTGTGTGTGTGTATAAGTGTGTGTGTGGACTGGTAATCATCACGTTATGGGGACAAAATGTCCCCACGAAGATGGCAATATCCGAAATCCTCATCCTTGTGGGGACATTTTTAGGTCCCCATGAGGAAAACATCTTATAAATCAGACTAAGTGATGTTTTTTCAAAATATAAAAATGCAGAATGTCTCCCGTGATGGGTAGGTTTACGGGCAGGGGCAGTGTGTGTGTGTGTGTGTGATGGGTAGGTTTAGGGTGTGTGTGTGTGTGTGTGTGTGTGTGTGTGTGTGTGTGTGTGTGAGATGGGTAGGTTTAGGGGCAGGGGCAGTGTGTGTGTGTGTGTGTGTGTGTGTGTGATGGGTAGGTTTAGGGGGTGTGTGTGTGTGTGTGAGATGGGTAGGTTTAGGGGCAGGGGCAGTGTGTGTGTGTGTGTGTGTGTGTGTGTGTGTGTGTGTGATGGGTAGGTTTAGGGGCAGTGTGTGTGTGTGTGTGTGTGTGAGATGGGTAGGTTTAGGGGCAGGGGCAGTGTGTGTGTGTGTGTGTGAGATGGGTAGGTTTAGGGGCAGGGGCAGTGTGTGTGTGTGTGTGTGATGGGTAGGTTTAGGGGCAGTGTGTGTGTGTGTGTGTGTGTGATGGGTAGGTTTAGGGGCAGGGGCAGTGTGTGTGTGTGTGTGTGATGGGTAGGTTTAGGGGCAGGGGCAGTGTGTGTGTGTGTGTGTGTGTGTGTGTGTGTGTGTGTGATGGGTAGGTTTAGGGGCAGTGTGTGTGTGTGTGTGTGTGTGTGTATGTGTGTGTGTGAAGGGTAAGTTTAGGGGCAGGGGCAGTGTGTGTGTGTGTGTGTGTGTGTGATGGGTAGGTTTAGGGGCAGTGTGTGTGTGTGTGTGTGTGTGTGTATGTGTGTGTGATGGGTAAGTTTAGGGGCAGGGGCAGTGTGTGTGTGTGTGTGTGTGTGTGATGGGTAGGTTTAGGGGCAGGGGCAGTGTGTGTGTGTGTGTGTGTGTGTGTGTGTGTGTGTGTGTGTGTGTGTGTGTGTGTGTGTGTGATGGGTAGGTTTAGGGGCAGGAGCAGTGTGTGTGTGTGTGTGTGTGTGTGTGTGTGTGTGTGTGTGAGATGGGTAGGTTTAGGGGCAGTGTGTGTGTGTGTGTGATGGGTAGGTTTAGGGGCAGTGTAGGGGGATAGAATATACAGTATGTACGGTATAAAAACCATTGTGCCAATGGAAAGTCCCCATAAAACATGAAAATCCAACATGTGTGTGTGTGTGAGTGTCAATATCACACTCTTAATGTTTTAGAGTGTCACTGCTGTGTACTTTTTTTCAGCATCGTGGCCGATTTGTAGATTGTACACACAAATATTCTATATATTTTTTGTGTTTACATCCCTAATGCTAGAAAAGTCACCAAGTTTCATATCATTCTGATGAAGCTGTGATTTTTTACATTTCAAAACAGAAAATGTTCCGACCGAAGAGCACCAGAGGGTTAAATAGATGCAAAACAACGGCACACACACAGTTCCCCGTGTTCAGAACGAGCTCACTTAATCAGATGTAAACCCTGTTCATGTGTGAACCCTGACCTTTGGAGAACTGCCTCATGTTCTCCATGTACGCGGACAGGTTCTCGGCCACCAGCGTGACGAGGGCGTGATTGTGCTGAAGCTGGTTGATCAGATCGTGGCGATAGAAGACGTGCGGACTCCTCTGGGTCTGACTGCACCGCAGACAAAACACAATCACACACACAGAAGAGACACACAGAGTGTGTGAGACCTGCTCAATCACTCACCTGAGGTTCTGCGGAGCTTCTCCAAACAAGCTGCAGATCTCCCTGATCTGCTTCAGAGCCGGAATCACCCACTTATCGTTGGTCCGGAGCTCCTCGATGAAGCGATCGATCCACTGCATCTTCTGTGTGTCGCGGTCCTGTATCAGCACAAACTAGCGTTCATTTCGGCAGACGAGACTAAATATGTTCGTCAACAACCTTTTTTTCCCATGACGAAGACGAGACTGCACCAATGTCCAAAAACACAGACTGATGTGGCGTCACACCGGACACGATTCGCGCGAAGGTGGACGCTTGAACATGTTGAGTTTACTCGCTTCAATCGCGCGTGACATTCTCTTCACAACAGGCGCGATTCTCCTCATGGGCGGAGCTTCTGCCAGCGGCTCGTCTCGTTGAGAAATGGCTGACATGGGCTGTGTTTACACGTCTTTTTTTTGTTAAAATCTACTGTTAATGTGTGACAAAAGGTAGTTAAGACTTTTTCAGTCGATAATGTAGTAGTTTAAAGCTCAAATCGGTGGTTTATTTATATAAAGAGTGTCTATTTGAACATGTGATCTGGTGTTTTGGGAGTTGTGAGCTCCAGTGGATCAGCGGCGCTCATTAACCCGGTGAGATCAGCCTTTCCTCAGCCAGTTCTTCTGCCGCTGGCTCTGATGATCTGTGGTGTGTGTGTGTGTGTGTGTGTGTGTGTGTGTGTGTGTGTGTGTGTGTGTGTGTGTGTGTGTGAGCTCCAGTGGATCAGCGGCGCTCATTAACCCGGTGAGATCAGCCTTTCCTCAGCCAGTTCTTCTGCCGCTGGCTCTGATGATCTGTGGTGTGTGTGTGTGTGTGTGTGTGTGTGTGTGTGTGTGTGTGTGTGTGTGTGTGTGTGTGTGTGTGTGTGTGTGTGTGTGTGAGCTCCAGTGGATCAGCGGCGCTCATTAACCCGGTGAGATCAGCCTTTCCTCAGCCAGTTCTTCTGCCGCTGGCTCTGATGTCTCTGTGGTGTGTCTCGAGCTATAATTCGTCTTGTAACGGCCGATCTTTGGTCTCATGGATCTATAATTTGTTCCCTGGCAAATCGTTTAGACTGAAGGCAAAGAAGTTTCATTACTTTATATTTTTAGGCTATAACTGTACGTTACAGTTGTAACGTTAGCCGACTAGCACTGACTTTGAATGTTTGAGTGAATTGTTTGCTTTATTTCATGTATAGCTTGTTATACATTACTTCTACTTTTGTATTATTGATCATACATAAACTTGCATTTAACAAAAAGAGACTGTGTTGTGTTTCATGTCATTTAATGTTATCACAGTGATAATCATATTGTCTGAAGCAGATATTAATATACAGATTTCCTCCTCATAGTTGTCACTACTAGAGCAAGCTCCTGATTGGTTAACGCGGCGCGAAATATCCGCCAAAGTTCAGATTTTTCAACTTGAGCGATTCGTGCGAATCGCGCGTTCAAAACGCTCAATTCGCGTCCTTCGCGCCGCCTCAAACATTGCATTGACTTAACATGTAAATCACTCGCGCGAATCGCGTCCGGTGTGAACGTGAGACTAAATTAACATGCACTATTGTTGACGAAAAAGGACGAGACTAAAATGTTTTGCATAAAATAAAAACTAAGATAAAATCTCTTGATTTTCGTCTACAATCGTCTCTACTTTTTCATCATGAGATGAATATTCAGCTGTTCAAAATATTCCGCATGAGTTGGTGCTGTTGCTCATGTACAGTCTCAGACTCATGTCACATGGTTCCTGGAGCGCTCAATACTTCTAGCGCTGTGTCAATACATTTCAATGGCTTAAGTCAGGGGTTTTCAAACTTAATGATGCCAAGTACCCCCAAATATGATGAACCTTTAATAGGGACCCCCTTCCTAAAATCCATCTATATATTTTATATAACTTATTTTGCCACACAATATATTGAGTTTTCTTTTGACTAAAACGACGAGACGTTTAGTCGACTAAAACAAAAAATGATATGTGAATGACTGAATATGACTAAAACTAACAAGGACATTTGGCAAAAGACTAAATTAAAAATAGGTGCCAGAATGAGCCCCAGCAGAAAGACACGCCGCAGGTGCATGCTGGGAATGATTGCACTGACCTGAGAGCAGCTGTAGTCCAGGATCTTGATGTGTGCGCTCAGGGCCTGGTCCATGATATCGACCGGCACATCGTCACTGTGAGCCAGATTCCACAGCAGGTTCAGCACCTTATGAGCCATCACTCCATCCTTATCATCCTCCGCCAGCCTGCGGATCAGCTCCAGAAGCTTCTCACGCTGCTTTTTACTGGCGTTCGTCCAGCTCGCCTGCCAGACCATGAGCACAGAGGTCAAGAGGTTATCATGAGATAGTATCAGAGACACTCGTCCCTGCATAAACTTAAATTAAGGTTATCCACGTCTCATCAGCCGTGTGTGTTACCCAGAGGTGGACAGTAACTGAGCACATTTACTTGAGTACTGTACTTAAGTACACTTTTTGAGTATCTGTACTTTACTGAAGTATTATTTTTTAGGGAAACTTTTACTTTAACTTCACTACATTTGAAAGACAAATATCCTCAAAGTCAAAAGTCGTTTCTGTAGCAGCTTTGCAAGTCAGTGGAGGATTTTTTTCTTCTGTAAAAGGTTTTTTTGTTGTTGCAAAATGTAATGTCTGAGAAAGAGAAGCGCAAACATTTGGATGATGAACGAGCTCAGTTCAGTCTGGTTTTTGTGGCTCTGAGATGAGCATGAGGACTGATTACAGCTTTCTTTTGTGTGTTTTCGTACTTAAACAGACCAATACACACAAAATGTCAATTTTCATTTTGGAAAGTATTCACGTAAACAAAGTTGATTATGTCTTAAGTGAACAAAAAAAGTTGGGGGAATATCGGATGTGTATCAGTGTGTAGGATTTGTGCATTCTGCCTTAAAGTGACAGCAGCTTTGTTACTTTTAAGTATTTAAATTAGTTCAAGTTAGTCGTATGGAGCATCACTGATTGGCTTAAACCACCGTGACGGCTATAGCGATGCAACAATAATAAAATAATGCATTGACATAAAAAAGGAAATTTACTTTTGATCAGGGCTTAAAAACGGAAAAAATTATAAATGGGTTCACTCCGAGCAGAATCGATATTTTAGCGTTTTCATTTTTGCGTTCCTCATTAAACTTTACTGTTCTGAAAACGCTTTGATTTTAAAAAATAACGTTATTTTAATTTAGCCTATACTTTAAACAAATATGTATAAATAAAGACTTATTTTCACTCAATAATAATATAACGCATGATAATTAAACTTGAATATTTATTTCATAACATTTTTAAAAGCACAACAGAAACACATGCATTAATTACAGCATAAACAGCGGGACAAATATTGAGCTGTTTTAATGGAGCTGAAAGTGGCTCTATATGCCGAATCTTTTCAGAAGAGGGAGAACATTCTCTGGACATCACTTTTTTTTCAACACGACTTGTTTTAAAAATGGCATGAATAAAGAATAAATAAACTGGATAACCATTGCTCTTTTAATGCTGCTAATTTCAAAGCAAACCCTGCGCAACACGTCTGCATCCCATAATCAAACTCAGTCAGCTGATAAAGCTTGATCATTTAATGCAATATAACACCATTTAATACGAAGCATCAGCCGTCTATATAGAAAACATTGAGCTGTATTGGCCATCTGAAAGACTATAGCCTGACAAATGTTTGATAGATGCTATAGCCTGCTTGGACAGGCTTAAACAGAATCCACAAACTAGCCTAAATCAGACTATTTGAGCTTAAAGTCTGTTCTGCTTATTTAAACGTATGAAGAGAACGTCCTCCAATAGCTGCGCTTTCATTGATGAGCTCAGCGGGGAGAGAAATGTGCTTGAGGCGTGTAAATGCGCTCACACTGACTTGTGTTACGGTAGATTCACAGATGACATTTCACTCTCGCTTGATCCGTCACATCACATGCTGCACTTCTCTATTCCTGATTGGCCACTGCCAGATTAACATATTAAAGAGAACGATAACATAACCTTATTAACCGGTTAATGGCCATTTCAAATTAACGTTTCTGTTCAGAACCATTCACATTGATTTTGATTCCGTTTTCGTTTTTGTTCCTCTTAAAATTTCGTTCGTTTCCGGTTTTCGTTCCTTGAACCGGTTCAGAGCCCTGCTTTTGATACTTAAGTACTTTTAAAAGCAAGTACTTCTGTTTTTAACAACTCTCACTTGTAACAGAGTAATATTTGACCAGTGGTACTTCTACTTTCACTGGAGTAATGGAGTTGTGTAGTTACTCCAGCTGTGTGTTACCTTGAAGCAGTCGAACAGGTGGTCCAGCTGCTCCGGGGAGAAATCCCACGCCAGCTTGGCCAACAGATCGTGGACATTCTTCACGATCGCCTCGTGTTTACCAGCCTGAGGAAACACCAGAGGGAACATTGACCACAGCCATCCGGAACGTCAGGGTTACAGCTGCAACAACTAATCAATAAAAGCAATCTTCGTTCATTTTAAAGTAGTAGCCTAGAATACTGTCTAACACTTGATGCTCTATCCAGTCCTCTGGTCAGTGAGGAACCTGGGTGTGCTCTTTGATACCAATCTCTCTCACTCTCACACACACACTCACACACACACACACACACACACACACACACACACACACACACACACACACACACACACACACACACACACACACACACACACACACGTGGTCAGTGAGGAACCTGGGTGTGCTCTTTGATACCAATCTCTCTCACTCTCACACACACACTCACTCACTCACTCACTCACACACACACACACACACACACACACACACACACACACACACACACACACACACACACACACACACACACACACACACACACACACACACACACACACACACACACACACACACACACACACACACACACACACACACACACACACACACGTGGTCAGTGAGGAACCTGGGTGTGCTCTTTGATACCAATCTCTCTCACACACACACACACACACACACACACACACACACACACACACACACACACACACACACACACACACACACACACACACACACACACACACACACACACACACACACACACACACACACACACACGGTCAGTGAGGAACCTGGGTGTGCTCTTTGATACCAATCTCTCTCTCACACACACACACACACACACACACACACACACACACACACGGTCAGTGAGGAACCTGGGTGTGCTCTTTGATACCAATCTCTCTCTCACACACACACACACACACACACACACACACACACACACACACACACGGTCAGTGAGGAACCTGGGTGTGCTCTTTGATACCAATCTCTCTCTCACACACACACACACACACACACACACACTCGTGGTCAGTGAGGAACCTGGGTGTGCTCTTTGATACCAATCTCTCTCTCACACACACACACACACACACACACACACACACACACACACACACACACACACACACACACACACACACACACACACACACACACTCGTGGTCAGTGAGGAACCTGGGTGTGCTCTTTGATACCAATCTCTCGTCTGAAAGCCATGTTTCTAGCATCTGTAAAACTGCATTCTACCATCTTAAAAATAGTTTATGAGTTTGGAATGCACTTGGCAAAGGGAGCGGCGTAATTTCCTCATTATCTTCAGCTGGGATGTTCCCGTGACAACGCAGCACAGTGTCCGTCAGCAGATCAGGGTTGCCAGATATTCACAACAAAACCCGCCCAATCGCTACTCAAAACTAGCCCAAAACAAGCCCGGTCTCATTTCAGTGGGGTTTTTTGGTAAAAATCTCTTATGGGGGGTAAAATATGTCTTTTTGGCAGGGTTTCCTGCTGAAATACGCATTCCCGGTGCTAAATATCACACAATTGGGGTCGCTTCAACCTGCGGACATGTATGAACTTGGCAACACTGCAGCAGATGTCGCAGTTTTATCTGCATCATTTTCTTTTTTTTAGCCTAACTGTTGCAAATAAAAATAAACATTTTTTATTTTAAAATGTTTATAAAAATATGCTTTGTAATACTGTATATAAAAAGTAATATAACTCTTAAAAATATGAATTGTATATGTATTTATGCTGGCGCTGCGTTGTCACGGGAACATCCCAGCTGAAGATAATGAGGAATTTACGCCGCTGCCTTTGCCAAGTGCATTCCAAACTGCTGCATACGGCACACGCGTGTCCTGCTCACATAGGGATGATCAAATAGGGAATACTGATTCAAACACGAGATTACTGGACTAAGTAGTCGTCTTACTGCGCTAATAATGTCAAATACACACAAAAAGACTATATCGTTTTCGTCCAATCGTTTTCGATAAACATGCAAACAAATTTTACGTAGAAAAAAAACACACTTAAGGCTATATCTCCGCATCGCTTTATCGTATTCAAACCAAACTTGGTACATGTCATCACAAGCATGACCTGAGGCAACATGCAGCGTTTCGGCGCAGCGCCACCTACTGGTCCAGAGATACGAAAATAGCTATTTTTGCTTTTGAACCGTTTGTCCAAAAATCATAAAAGTGGTCTCTTTACGTCATGCCGAGTCATGTGATATCACCATATTATTTTCACCGATATTATCATATTGGCCATTTGGCTGTCGGCCATTTTTAATGATGTTCTAAAATGCTGTTTTTTATGAACATATGAACGGATTGTTACGAAACTCGGTATGGGTCATCAGCACGATGCCCTGAAGTAGCCTGAGAAGTTTCGAAACAGCGCTACCTAGTGGAGAATATTTTTTCTCAAACGCTTATAACTTTGGGTGGGGTTCACTTATTTTCATGGGAGTAACTTTTTTTGTCTCCTGAATCCTTGCCGAGTCCAACAATACCAGACTTGCCAGGTTTCGGCATATGGTTTGTGCAGTGTTGTAATTTAGCGTTTATAAAACGTTAGCTGATATCTTCAAAACCGTTAGTCCGATCGAGACGGAACCAGCGTCAGAAGTTCAGAAACATAGGTCGATAGCTAAACACTAATACCCAAATGTGCAAATATTGATAGTAAGGGGGAGTAAAATCCAATCAAAGATAGGTGTCAGTAATTTTTCATGTGTTTTTTCATATAAAGGGAAAGTTGAACCGGTTCTCTGCTAACTCTAGTCAGGTGACCTGCTGTGATGCGCACCTGAGCCGCCCAGATGCTGTCCAGGTCCTGCAGGGTCAGAGCTTTCTCCTTAATGACGAAGCGCAGGATCTTCTCCAGCTTCTCCACGTACTGCGGCTGGTGTAGACTGTCTCTCAGCACGATGGACAGGATGTGGTTCTGCTGAATCCATTCCTGGCACACACAACAGCGTCACATGACTGAGGACAGGAAGTGTCACTTCAACGTGAACGGTCACTCCTGGTTTTGATCTCAGATCTGAATTGTAGTTCTTGAGTGCTTTGAATACTCATGTTGCAAACGAGGTTTACTGTAAAGCAAATGACCTGAACTACACATTTTTATTTTATACAAAATAATTTGGACTCTAAAATTGCTAGAAAATCAGAGCCACCCCAGTGTCTCGTTACAGCCCTCCTGACCCTGACCCCTGACCCTGAGAGTGTCTTACGGCCATGCGCTCTGCGGTCAGCCACTCCTCCTCCTCTGGGCTGCCATGCCGGTGTGTGTAATAAGACACGCTGGAGATCACCTTGTTCACTTCATTCAGAGCATTCATCTTCCCGTTAAACGAGGAGATCTGCAACAACCTGTAAAGCAGACCAGACTCTGTCAGCGGGCGGCTGTGGCCAGGGTCATGGCAACTTTAAGACTTTTTAAGACCATTATGAATTCAATTTAAGACCTATATCATGCAATAAAAAAAAATGTCCAAAGGAAAGGCAGAATCACAAAATTACTTGCAAAGCAAATTTTTTTATTTATCAAAATTGAACAAAGTATTAGTAAACTTGCACTTCCTCATAGCTCAATCTCAGTGTTTACATAATATACAGGGTTCCTACACAATTTTCATTTCAAAATTCCATACTTTTCCAGACTCGAATTTCCAGACTTCCTACAGATTTTTCCGACCATATTTAACTTGTTCTGATAAAATGTTTTCAAATTCAACTGCTAACAAGTGTTACATTCTAAAGATTTAGTATTGGCGTTTTTGCCTTTTATTAGGATAGGAAAGTAGCTAGACCGGAAGTAAGGTGGGAGAGAGAGAGGGGGGGGATTGGGAAAAGTCCATGAGGCAGGACTCGAACCCGGGTCTCCTGAAGCACTACATGGCGAAGCACAATGCCCACAATGCCATCCGCGCCAACAAGTATGTTACACTCTGAGTCAAAACCTCTATGTAGGCTATCTAATATTTAGAAATCCTATATTAAAATATTGCCTTTTGTGACCTTAACGATCAAAATGCTAAATCAGTCACAATTTTTTTTAAAGGGTTATTAATTTACCCAAAAATTTAATTTCTATCATAATTGACTTACCCTCATGTCATTCTAAACTAATAAGACTTTTGTTAATCTTGGACACATGAAGATATTTAAAGGATTAGTTCACCTCAAAATGAAAATGTCCTAATCATTTACTCACCCCAATGCCATCCAAAATGGCAACCAACTCAAAAACTTAATTTATCTTTCACTGAAGAAAGTAAGGCCTGGATATCTTGGATGGCATTGAGGTGAGTAAATGATTAGGACATTTTCATTATGGGGTGAACAAGTCCTTTAATAAAGGGACTGAAATCTCTCAGATTTAAAATATTAAAAATGTTAATATAATAAAGTCTTATGGTTTTGAAAGACATGGGGGTGAATAAATGACAAATTTTCATTTTGTGTGTACTATTCCTTTAAGGACTCCACCATCGACTCTGTTTTATCCTCAAACCCAACTTGCTTTCTCAAACTACGAAGTGCTGTGTTAACCACTGTTGAACTGAGGAAAGGAAGGAACACACAGGTCTGACCTTTACTGCCAGGCTACAAGTCTTTCATTCATTGAAAAAAACTATTGTGTATATATTTATTATATACATTTAGAAATTCTTAATTTTATATTTAGAACATGAAATAGGGACAATAGTCTGGAAACATAAATATTTTTTCATACTCTGATTTATTTTTTCCATACTTTTCCAGACCTGGAAATCACTCAAATCAAATTCCATACTTTTCCAAACCCCGTAGGAACCCTGAATATATGTGTGTGTACTCTGTTAATTATTATTTATCAAGTTCAAGTTCAATTTTATTTGTATAGCACATTTCCAACAGCCCCCAGGCTGACCAAAGTGCTTTACAGAAGAGCAAGAATATCACACATACAGAAAAATAAAAATAAATAAACCACATAAGAATATAAAAACCACCTATAAAAAAGTTTAACAAATCACCATAATCAGTACACTAAGGAAAATAAAAAAGTTTTTAGCAGGGACTTGAAAATAGACAAGGAAGGGGCCAGGAAGGAATTTATATATAAAGACACACACAAGCATGTATATATTTAAGAAATATTTGCATGTATATACTGTATATACATTTATATAATCTATAATATATATAAATATAAATGTTTTATATATAAAAATAATATTTCTTTCTTAAATATATACATGCTTGTGTGTGTATTTATATATAAATAATAATTAACAGAGTACACACACATATATTATGTAAACACAAACTTTTATTTTGGATGCGATTAATCGCGATTAATCTTTTGACAGCCCTAATATATATATATATATATATATTAGGGCTGGGCAAATTAACGCGTTAACGCGGGCGATTAATTTTTTCATCTTAACGCATTAAAAATATTTAACGCAAATAACGCAGCGTCCGTTTTTATATCCATTTTTGCTTAGCGTTACATGATCATCACGCTCTTATTCATGTAAATGCTTCCAAGCGCGACAAGACACAAGAGAGCGCGCTGTATGCCAGTGTCCTGTGTGTGTGTGTGTGTGTGTGTGTCTGTGTGGATGCGTCTCATGTCAGCTAATCAAGGGACACTGACACACACACACACACACACACACTCGACGCATAGATAGACTCGTGTCAGTTTCCTGCTCACATCGAGTTCTCTTTTGCTCTTGAACAAACAATAACACAGAGGATTTTGAGTATTCTCATATTAGGAGTCTTAAATTAGTTAAATAACGTCTTAAATGAACTTAAAGAGTTGTGAGGAAATGAGATGCGCGTGAGATCCGCGGCTGTTCTTAAAGTGACAGTAGCACTGATGATGATGTCATTAACGTTCATCAAAGAACAACAGGAACAGAGAAAAGTGTACCTTTAATGATGATTCATCTATATTTCATTTATTATTTATGCAGTTAAGAAAGGTGTTTGATAACTATTACATTTCTGAATATGTCTAACAGGGAAGGCCATGGGTAAATATAACATTTATTATTTTGGGTTTATGTAAAGATTGTTTTAAGTTCACTTAAATTAAAAGTTGTTTTTTTAAAGCCTAATAAATGTTGAAATTGGGAGCTTTCAGTTATACTGTAATGTAACGTCATTAATGTTTCATAGAGACATCAGTGACACTGGCCTTCATTCATAAACACATGACAATATAACACATATTTAAAATATGCTGTCTTTAAATTGTTTATACATTAATTTGGAGAATAACTGAAATTATTACAATATCAAAATATTAAAAACTTGCGATTAATTACAGAAAAAATGCGATTAATTAGGTTTTGTTTTTTTTATCGATGCCCAGCACTAATATATATATATATTATTTTTTATTTTTTTTCCTACTTCTGAGATCAAAATGACTGATTTTGTGGTGGTCATTTCCAGTTTTGTTTTTTGTTTTTTCATAGGATGCCACATTTACCATATTAGATGCACAATAGTGACACATGACAATAAAACAAACAAAATGCATGAATCTTGTTTGGTATTGCAGAATAAGGCTGGTCCAGTGGTGTGCTATCTAGCTTTAATAACATTATCGCTCAGGGTGGGAAACATGACCAAAATATACAGTTTTGCCATGAATATAGCCTTAGATTCTGACATGGCATTAAACAAAACAATCTATATTCCGTTATTTTATTTTTATTATTAAGATGTCTGCATAAGAACTCTAATCGGTGCAAACATTAAACTTTGCTGAAATTAAAAATCTTGATTTGGTCTCTACACTTTGTTCTGGTAACTCTGCTAAACTATAATTACTAAAACTAAAACTGAAACGAAATATATAAAAACTAAATAGAAATGTGTTTACAAAATAAAAACTAAACTATAACTAGTAAAATAATTTATAAAACTAACTAAAACTAAACTGAAATTTGTTGCAAAATTGAAAACGATAATAAAATAAAAACTAATTTAAAAATGCAAAACTATAATAACCTTGAAACAGACACACAGAATCCACAGCCATTTTGACATCGGTGTGTGTGTCTACGGTTTATAGCACTTTTATTAACTCTTTTTAGTGCGATCGGACATATCATACTTTTATTTAGTCATTATTCAATTCAAAATTTATTTGTATAGCGCTTTTCACAATACACATCGTTTCATTATGCGAGATGGCAGGTGAGAAAGATTCACCTTCACGTGAACTATGAGAACTGGAGAACTGAAGCTGAAGAATAAAATCTGTTTGATGCGTCTGTGGTCCAATCGGAAAGAGACTCGTACCAATAACATGAAAGCTGATTGGCTGCAATATAAGATGCATGCTGGTCTCATTTGTGGTTGTAATACAGCGAACTATAGTTGGGCTAGCGAAAGAAAAAACTACAACAGCCCGGAATAAACACACACACACACACACACACACACACACACACACACACACAAAAGCGCTGCGGGAGCATTTCAATGAGCATTAGAGGTAGCGTTAGATGGACGTAGGATAATTTAAGACCTGTTTAAAACTATTTAAGACCTAGAACTCAATACTTCAGCGAATTTAAGAGTTTTTAAGACCCGGTGTGACGTCAGCAGTGTGTGGCGGGAAGGCTTACCTCAGGATCATTTTCAACCGGAAGATCTCCAAGTTCTTGACGGTTTCCTCTTGCCCAGGAACTCGAGACGCCAAGTTCTTCAAGGACTTTATGATCATGGACAGCGCGTCGTTCTTGGCCTCGTTCTTGGCCTCCTTCTTCAGCTCCTCGTCAGTGAGGTTCTCCAGGAACTGCGGAACCATCTCGATTACGGGAGAGAAGAACTTCTTCACCGTGTGCAGAGTCAAGAACTCATAGCATTGGCCGAAGGGTCTGGAGACACAGAGAAACCGTGAGGAGCCGCAGAGGCAGGAATGATCATGTGATGCAGGTGAACATACTTGATGAGGGCCGCGATGATCTGCACGTTGAGAGCCTGGACGCTCATGAAGCGATCGTGGAGAATCTGGAACCCGTTCAACGTGCCAAATTTATTGATGAGGTCCACGAGCCAGCCCTGAAGCAGAGAGCAGACGGAGAGGTCACGACCCCACCAAAACACACACACACACACACACACACACACACACACTAAACGCTTCTGGAGGAACACACACTCTCACTCACTCACTCACTCACTCACTCACTCACTCACTCACTCACTCACTCACTCACTCACTCACTCACTCACTCACTCACACTCACTCACTCACTCACTCACTCACACACTCGCTCACACACTCACACACTCACTCACACACACACACACACACACACACACACTCACACTCACACACTCACACATTCACTCACACACTCACACTCTCACTCACTCACTCACTCGCTCACTCACTCACTCGCTCACTCACTCACTCACTCACTCGCTCACACACTCGCTCACACACTCACTCACACACACACACACACACACACACACACTCACACACTCACTCACACACTCACTCACACACACACACACACACACACACTCACACTCACACACACACACACTCACTCACACACTCACTCACTCACTCACACACTCACTCACACACTCACTCACTCACACACACACACACACACCTCACTCACTCACTCACTCACTCACTCACACACTCACTCACTCACTCACTCACTCACACACTCACACACTCACTCACTCACACACACACTCACTCACTCACTCACTCACTCACTCACTCACACACTCACTCACTCACACACTCACTCACTCACTCACTCACTCACTCACTCACTCACTCACACACTCACACACTCACTCACTCACACACTCACTCACTCACTCACTCACTCACTCACTCACACACTCACTCACTCACTCACTCACTCACTCACTCACTCACTCACTCACTCACTCACTCACTCACTCACTCACTCACTCACTCACTCACACACACACACCTCACTCACTCACTCACTCACTCACTCACTCACACACACACACCTCACTCACTCACTCACTCACACACACACACACACACCTCACTCACTCACTCACTCACTCACTCACTCACTCAAGATTCAAGATTCAAGATTCAAATAGCTTTATTGGCATGGTGAAAGAAATCTTTACATTGCCAAAGCATTCATAACACTATACGATTAAAATGAATAAATAATAAAAATAAAATAGAAATGACATGAAAATAAACAGCAATAAAAAAGTCTAATCTTCTAATATTTCCCCAGTTGGTAGCTGTGTCCTGCTGGAGGCTCTTTTGTCGTGGCAGGACCTCACGTATCGGGCAGCCAGGTGTGCGTTCGCTGGGCTTTCTCCTAGCAGGAGTGGGAGTTTGTCCATGTTTGATTTTTGAAGGAAGTCTGTCTGGTGGGTTGTGAAAAGGGGATAGAAAGTGTCTCTAATATTTTTATAATTGGGGCAAAATGTCAAGAAGTGTAGCTCTGTTTCCTGCTGATTCTCTGTGCAGTGAGGACACAGTCGCTCCTCCTTGGGCAGCCAGGTCTGTCTGTGTCTGCCTGTCTCTCTGCTCAGACTGTGTTCACTGAGTCTGTACATGCTCAGGACTTTCCTCAGTTTAGGGTCACTCACTTTACTCAGGTATCCTGCCAATTCATAATTTCTGTTCAGGGCCAAATAGCATTCCAGTTTACTCTGTTTGTCTGTTGCGTCTGTCCAATGTTTGAGGTATTTTTCTTTTTGTGTTTGAATGATTTGGTTTGGTCTGGCTGTGTTTTTATTGTCTGTTTGTGACGTCAGCTCTAAGACCAATCGGCCGAGGGCGTTGTTCTCTGGCTTCAGCTGTTGGTAGGTCAGGGCTTTGTGATGGAGGGTCTGTTCATCGCTATTTTTTAAGTGGGCATGGAATTTAATGGCTCTTTTTTGAATGGTTATCACAAGGGGGTATAGTCCTAATTCTGCTCTACAGGCATTATTTGGGGTTTTGCGCTGAACTCGCAGCAAGATTTTGCACAGCTCGGTCTGCAGAGTCTCTATTGGGTGTTTGTCCCATATGGAGAACTCTTGGTCTGTGAGTGGACCCCAGACTTCACTCCCGTACAGCGCGATGGGCTCTATTACGGTTTTCATTATTTTTAGCCAGATTCTGATAGGGATGTCAATTTGAATATTTCTCTTAATTGCATAAAAAGCTCTCCGTGCCTTTTCTCTCAAGTCTTTAACCGCTTTTTTAAAATTTCCTGTGTTGCTAATATTTATGCCAAGGTAAGTGTAATCCTGTGTGTGTTCGAGGGGCATGTGGCCTAATTTAAAACTATGATGTTGGTCTTGGCGTCTGGGTCTTTTTTGGAAAATCATTATTTTAGTCTTTTTGGGGTTAACTGACAGAGCCCATGACTGACAGAAGTTGTTTAGGAGGTCTAGATGCTGCTGCAGACCCTCTTTAGTGGGAGACAGCAGCACCAGATCATCAGCAAACAGAAGGCACTTGACCTCAGTGTCCAGTAGAGTAAGGCCAGGGGCCGCAGACTGATCCAGGGCCTGCGCTAGCTCATTTATGTAGATATTGAACAGCGCAGGACTTAAACTGCAGCCCTGTCTCACTCCACGACTCTGAGGGAGGAAATCTGTGTGTTTGTTACCAATTTTAACTGCAAATTTGTTGTTGGTGTACATTGATTTGATTATGTCATATGTTTTTCCTCCGATGCCGCACTGGATTAATTGAAGAAAAAGGCCTTCGTGCCAAATGGAGTCAAAAGCTTTGTTGAAGTCAACAAAACATGAGAAAATTTTACTTTTGTTTTGGTTGATTTGCTTGTCGATTAAGGTATGGAGAGTGTATATATGGTCTGATGTGCGATAATTTGGTTGGAAGCCAATTTGAGATTTGCTCAGAACATTTCTGTCTCTGAGAAAATGGGCTAGTCTGCCGTTTAGGATGTTGCAGAAGAGTTTGCCTAGGTTGCTGTTTACACATATACCACGGTAGTTACTAGGGTCAAATCTGTCTCCGTTTTTATGTATTGGTGTAATAAGACCTTTGTTCCAAATGTTGGGAAATATACCTAAACTCAGGATGAAGTTGAAGAGCTTGAGAATGGCTAATTTGAATTTGTGGTCTGTGAATTTAATCATTTCATTTAGGATGCCATCGACACCACAGGCTTTTTGCGATTTGAGGGTTTGTATTTTGTCTAATAGTTCGGCTAGTGTTATTGGAGAGTCTAAGGGGTTCTGGTAGTCTTTGATGGTTGATTCTAAAACCTTTACTTTGTCAGACAGGGCATTTTGTTCCTGATTTTTGTTGACATTACTAAAAAGGTTGGAGAAGTGGTTTATCCAAACATCTCCATTCTGAATGGCTAGTTCTTGATGGGAAGATTTGTTTAGTGTGTTCCAATGTTTCCAGAAGTGGTTGGATTCTAAGGATTCTTCAATTTCCCTGAGTTGAATTTTTGTGTTTTGTTCTTTTTTCTTTCTTAAAGTATTTCTATATTGTTTAAGTTTTTCGTGATAGAGGTGACGGATGTTCTCGTTGTCAGCATCTCTGTGTTTCTGATTGGATAGGATTCTTAATTCTTTCCTAAGTTTTTTGCAGTCATTGTCAAACCATTTCTCAGTGGCATGTGGTCTTTTTGGTTTTCTTTTGATGGGTTTTAGGTTGGATAATGTTGCTGATACCTCAAATATTCTGTTCAGCTTGTCTACTGCTAGGTTTGTACCTTCACTATTGTGTGGGAAAGGAGTGGCAAGGAATTGATCTAATAGGACTTGTATTTTCGGTTGACTAATTGTACTTAGATATGTATCTTTACTGTTTTGTTTCCATCTATACGTGTTCCTAAATGAGTGGAGCTGGGTTTGTTTAGATGCTTCTTGGTTGGGCATTGCTCTGTTTAAGTAGAGGGTTATTTTACTGTGGTCTGATAGTGGGCTTAGTGGGCTGACTGTGAATGCTCTGAGGGAGTTTGGGTTAAGGTCTGTCAGAAAATAGTCGACTGTACTGCTACCGAGAGATGAGCTGTAGGTGTATCTACCGTAGGAATCTCCTCGAAGTCTGCCGTTGACTAGGAACAGACCTAGTGTGCGACACAGATGAAGAAGATGCGTTCCGCTTTTGTTTGTTGTTTTGTCATAATTGTGTCTCTGTGTGTGTATAGGTGTGTGGAGGACGTCTCCTCCAGGCAGGTGTTTGTCCCCCTGAGAGTTGAGTGTGTCCAGTTCTTCACCTGTTCTGGCATTCAGGTCTCCACAGAGCAGCACGCTTCCCTGTGACTGGAAGTAATTAATGTCTTCTTCAAGAATGGAGAAACTGTTTTCATTAAAATAAGGAGACTCTGCTGGAGGGATATAAGTGGCACACAGAAAGATGTTTTTCTCTGTTGCGGTGACTGCCTTATTAATTTCTAACCAGGTGTAGAATTGTCCTGTTTTAGCTACTTTGATGGCATGGGCAAGGTTTGATCTGTACCAAATAAGCATGCCTCCAGAGTCTCTTCCTTGTGTCACTCCAGGCAGTTTAATGGATGGGATGATGAGTTCTCTGTAGCCTTTGGGGCAGCCGGTGGGTCCATCTCCTCGGCTCCATGTCTCCTGCAGGATGATGATGTCTGAATTTTTGATTTCTGAGTTGAAATCTGGGTTTCTGCTCTTGAGGCCAAAGGTAGATGATCTCAGGCCTTGAATGTTCCAACATGCTATGATAAATGCGTTGTTGTCCATGGGGTCTTAGTGTTGGTGATAAGTTTTGACCTATGACAGTAGGTGTGAGCAGATGAGGTTGAGCATCTGGCGGATGTCTCTTAGCTCTGTTGATGTGGCTTGCCCTGGTGCTGTTGTGGATGTTCTGCTCACTATCTGAGCGTAGCTGTGTCTGCCCGGGGCCTGTGGGATAGGAGGAGGGCAGGGGGTCGGCAGGAGGGGCTTTGGCCTGGCTTGATGTGCTGGATATGAGGGTGTGAAGGCTGGGAGGAGATGCTCAGGTGCTGGCTGAGATGGTCTCAGCATGTGTAAGTGCTGTTGTCTTCTCTCTGGGGGTATACTGGGCTTTCTTACAGGTCTGGGTGAAGGTTGTTGGACTCTGTTGTGGTTCCGACTCAGGGCCACATCTTTTAGGGTCCTGGCGAAGACAGGAACAGCTGTCTTGTACAGATGGACATGGTCGTAGAGGCATGTGGGGTCCAGGGTAGGGTGGTGTGCCAGGTGCACATTGGGTTTAAGTGCACAGGTGCGGGAGAGGTGGGCATTCACCCGCTGGATAGTGTCAGGGTGGAAGTCTTTTCGGGGCAGCAGTGTGGAGATGATAATTTTAGCTCTTGGGAAGGTGATTGAGGCCTTTTCAATCACTGTTTGTAGTGATGTAGCCACCCTCTCCTGTTGGGCTCTCAGATCATTTGTGCCGGTGTGGATTATTACATGGCTTGGGGATCCCAGTTTGTCAACACTCAGCCATTTGAGTGCGCTCTGAGTGTTCGGACACCAGAGTTTGGCCACTCTGTGTTTAGGAAAAAGCTTCTTTTCATCAATAAATTTCCCGTTTGAATCAATTAAAAGAGCGACTTCCGGTCGTAGTGTTCCTTCTGATGATGTGGAGGGGTCGTCTGAGTGTGAGGCTGGTTGTGGGGTGAGGGAAGGGTCTGATGGGAGAGGAGGATTCTGACTGTGCTGAATCTCTGTTGTTTGAGAGCTGTGATCAGGTTGATCAGGTGTGTCCTGCTCCACTGGTTCCTCTGATGAGCTGAACTCGCTGTGCTGTGCTCCTCTGTTCTGTCTCAGTTCACTTATTTCTTCCCTCATTGCCGTTAGTTGTGCCTTGTGTAACTCAGTTTGTTGTAATAACTGTATTTCTAGTGTCTCCAGCTGAGCCCTGAAGCCCTCTCTCTCCTGCCGGAGCTCCTTCAGCTCTCTCCTGAGGCTGTCCCTTTCTCTGTGCGTGGCTGTGGGGCTGTTGCTGGTCTGCTCTGTTGTCTGAACTGTTTGCATGGAGAAGATCATCTCCTTGAGCTGGACCATTTCTCCCTCTAGCTCTGTGAATCTCTCCCTCATGTCAGTGCAATAGCAGTGTGGATGGGGTTCTCCGGTCTGTTCTGTGCTGGTGTGGGAGACGGACTCCTCAGGAGGGATTAGTTGGTCGCTGGTAGTGGTCTCTTTCTGTGCTCTGTCTTTGATGCAGAGGAAGTCTTGTTCAAAGAGCCCATTTATGCTTTTTACCACCACTATACCCGTTGTTTTGTAGATATTTACGTTGGTGGTGGTTATGTCGTCTTCGTTTCTTATTTTTAGCTGGAACCCCCCACAGATGCCTTTTCTTTCAGCAGAGGGGTAGTGTGCAATGATGGCCTTATGCCATGCATAGGGCTTGTTGGTATAGAATATTAGGTTACTTATACTGCCATCTTTATGTAGGTCTGCAAAAAGTGTTTCTGGGTTGTCTGTCAGTCTTTTGTTTTTGTAGACTTTCCGTGACGATTCATTTGTGACATCTTTAGGATAGTGTAATGGGATGGCATCCACATATGTGGGTTGTTTAGGCCTGGCGCTGTGGTTGGAGTGTTCAGAGCTCTTCTGGGGGCGGGGCCAGGATGAT
>NC_137110.1:52779549-52782049 GCF_949357685.1 Gobio gobio | reverse complement strand
GTCTGAATTTTGATGCGGGTATTGCGCATAATTTTGCTCACTCTCGCAAGTTTGGGGTTTATGAAGCGGGAAATTCCCGCAAATGTTTATTATTAAATTAATCAACAAAGATTATCACATCAATCAGTCATTTGGAAACTTTCTTGTAAGTAATTTTGCCAGAGCAAATTGGCTTGAAAAGACATCGCACCTGCGCTATAAAAGCATCTGCGCGCTCAGATTCAACACTTTCGCTTCCGTTGCGGGACAGCTGACGGAAATCACTGCCCACGTCTTCTTAAACCTCGCCAATCTGAACATGCGAGCGATTTTATAGCATTTCGTAATGCATATGGGATGAGAGCTCTTTGAGAGAGTTTTCTTTGCGCTCATGCCAACAACAAACACACACACACACACACTCACACACACTCACACAAGCCTAAAGAGCTCGCGCATTCCAAATTAAGTTGTTTTTCCTCAGTCAAATACACACAAACTTATGTCAAATGTCCTTCTTTAGTGAGTCGTCACATAAACACAGTTGGGTATGTCTTTCGCGGATGTAAATAGTGCAATAGTGTGCGTGCAAATATTATGAGGTCTAAACATCACTGGTTGAAACAAACGCTGGATATTAATTTAAACTATACGATCTTATGTATGCGCGTTGATCAGTGTTAAAAGAAAAAAGTCTAAATTAGATCGTTAGAATTATGCACTAATGTCTTACAAGTCAGGAATGAAGTGACGATGCTTGGCAAGGTTTGATGGTTCTTCAGCAGTTTTATAAGCAAAGTAATTCCAAATTTCACGTCTACTCCTCTCTTTATTAATGAGTTTTGTGCGTGTTGAGTGAGATTCAACTGCTGTATTCATCTTGTCCTGTTGCCACATTTGCTGGTTTCGCGTCAGTTTAGGTTAGCGCGCTGCCACCTAGCGGTGAACTTCGGAACAGCAGCATACACCAAAATGTGCAAAATCATGATATCGTACCGTTTGAAATAAAATATATACCGGTATTTTTCCAGTACCAGTATCCCTAACTCGCATGTGTTTGACAATCGGAATATCAGATATTTCATGCCATAGCTAACACATTTGTGAATATTCTGAATAAAAAAGGAAAAAATTACATAAAAGCAGATCATCATTCATTCAGCGCTGTGTCACGTGACAAGCAATGACGCGTCACCATGGAAACGCCGCCCCCACAATATAGTTCCCGCGCCCCTGTAGTGTGTGTGCGCTGGCTTTAGCGGAGCATTCAAGGGCACTCGCAAAACTGATATCTATATCTATATCGTTGCTTTTTTCGATAGTAATATCTTGAAGTTGATATCTAGATATAGATACGATAGCGATATATCGTTCAGCCCTAGAGTGGAACATGATGACGAGTCTTACCAACACACGCTTAACCAGCTCTGACACGCCACTGAAGGGTCCGGACGCACATCAGCACACAGGAAGTGAGACCAACACACTTCCTGTCACACAGGTGTCCTCTGAGGAGAAACACAAGAGCAACAACAGGTCATATAAACGCTTCAGTCCAGATCAGCTCAGATTCAGCAGCTGGACTCAGTCACACTGGGGCACGAATACATACATTTATTTAATCTAAATAAATAACACACCTACAGCTGATGCTACAGTGAGGAGAAACACTTAATAATGCAACCAAACATTCGCAAAATAATATTTTACGCATGTATATGTGAAATTTGCCCGTATGAATTAGTCTTTTACAACTTGAGGATGGTCAGATGGAAAAGTTCCCCATCCTCTGATATTGTCATGTTAGATGTTGATATTAATATCAAAGGCTCAATGCAGTCCATCATCTGAAATATGCATTGAAATCGCACATTAAACGGCGAGACTTCATTATGACACACTGAAGATCTCCATCACACACACACACACACACTGCCCCTAAACCTACCCATCACACACACACACACACACACACACACACACACACACACACACACACTGCCCCTAAACCTACCCATCACACACACACACACACACACACACACACACACACACACACACACACACACACACACACACACTCGTGTTTTTGTGAAATGTGAGGACATTCCATAGGCGTAATGGTTTTTATACTGTACAAACCGTATTTTCTATCCCCTTACACAGCCCCTAAACCTACCCATCACACACACACACACACACACACACACACACACACACACACACACACACACACACACACACACACACACACACACACACACACACACACACACACACACACACACACACACACACACACTGCCCCTAAACCTACCCATCACACACACACACACACACACACACACACACTGCCCCTGCCCCTAAACCTACCCCTCACACACACACACACACACACACACACTGCCCCTAAACCTACCCATCACACACACACACACACACACACACACACACACACTGCCCCTAAACCTACCCCTCACACACACACACACACACACACACACTGCCCCTAAACCTACCC
>NC_137110.1:52747049-52774549 GCF_949357685.1 Gobio gobio | reverse complement strand
TCACGAAGGACCAGTGGAGAACCGGCCACAGGGTCACGGAGGACCAGTGGAGAACCGGCCACAGGGTCACGGAGGACCAGTGGAGAACCGGCCACAGGGTCATGGAGGACCAGTGGAGAACCGGCCACAGGGTCATGGAGGACCAGTGGAGAACCGGCCACAGGGTCATGAAGGACCAGTGGAGAACCGGCCACAGGGTCATGGAGGACCAGTGGAGAACCGGCCACAGGGTCATGAAGGACCAGTGGAGAACCGGCCACAGGGTCATGGAGGACCAGTGGAGAACCGGCCACAGGGTCATGGAGGACCAGTGGAGAACCGGCCACAGGGTCATGAAGGACCAGTGGAGAACCGGCCACAGGGTCATGGAGGACCAGTGGAGAACCGGCCACAGGGTCATGGAGGACCAGTGGAGAACCGGCCACAGGGTCACGGAGGACCAGTGGAGAACCGGCCACAGGGTCACGAAGGACCAGTGGAGAACCGGCCACAGGGTCACGGAGGACCAGTGGAGAACCGGCCACAGGGTCACGGAGGACCAGTGGAGAACCGGCCACAGGGTCACGGAGGACCAGTGGAGAACCGGCCACAGGGTCATGGAGGACCAGTGGAGAACCGGCCACAGGGTCATGGAGGACCAGTGGAGAACCGGCCACAGGGTCATGAAGGACCAGTGGAGAACCGGCCACAGGGTCACGGAGGACCAGTGGAGAACCGGCCACAGGGTCACGGAGGACCAGTGGAGAACCGGCCACAGGGTCACGGAGGACCAGTGGAGAACCGGCCACAGGGTCACGGAGGACCAGTGGAGAACCGGCCACAGGGTCATGGAGGACCAGTGGAGAACCGGCCACAGGGTCATGGAGGACCAGTGGAGAACCGGCCACAGGGTCATGAAGGACCAGTGGAGAACCGGCCACAGGGTCATGAAGAACCAGTGGAGAACCGGCCACAGGGTCATGGAGGACCAGTGGAGAACCGGCCACAGGGTCATGGAGGACCAGTGGAGAACCGGCCACAGGGTCATGAAGGACCAGTGGAGAACCGGCCACAGGGTCATGAAGAACCAGTGGAGAACCGGCCACAGGGTCATGGAGGACCAGTGGAGAACCGGCCACAGGGTCATGGAGGACCAGTGGAGAACCGGCCACAGGGTCATGAAGAACCAGTGGAGAACCGGCCACAGGGTCATGGAGGACCAGTGGAGAACCGGCCACAGGGTCATGAAGAACCAGTGGAGAACCGGCCACAGGGTCATGGAGGACCAGTGGAGAACCGGCCACAGGGTCATGAAGGACCAGTGGAGAACCGGCCACAGGGTCATGAAGGACCAGTGGAGAACCGGCCACAGGGTCATGAAGGACCAGTGGAGAACCGGCCACAGGGTCATGAAGAACCAGTGGAGAACCGGCCACAGGGTCATGGAGGACCAGTGGAGAACCGGCCACAGGGTCATGGAGGACCAGTGGAGAACCGGCCACAGGGTCATGAAGGACCAGTGGAGAACCGGCCACAGGGTCATGAAGAACCAGTGGAGAACCGGCCACAGGGTCATGGAGGACCAGTGGAGAACCGGCCACAGGGTCATGGAGGACCAGTGGAGAACCGGCCACAGGGTCATGAAGAACCAGTGGAGAACCGGCCACAGGGTCATGGAGGACCAGTGGAGAACCGGCCACAGGGTCATGAAGAACCAGTGGAGAACCGGCCACAGGGTCATGGAGGACCAGTGGAGAACCGGCCACAGGGTCATGAAGGACCAGTGGAGAACCGGCCACAGGGTCACGGAGGACCAGTGGAGAACCGGCCACAGGGTCATGAAGAACCAGTGGAGAACCGGCCACAGGGTCATGGAGGACCAGTGGAGAACCGGCCACAGGGTCATGGAGGACCAGTGGAGAACCGGCCACAGGGTCATGGAGGACCAGTGGAGAACCGGCCACAGGGTCATGGAGGACCAGTGGAGAACCGGCCACAGGGTCATGGAGGACCAGTGGAGAACCGGCCACAGGGTCATGGAGGACCAGTGGAGAACCGGCCACAGGGTCACGGAGGACCAGTGGAGAACCGGCCACAGGGTCATGGAGGACCAGTGGAGAACCGGCCACAGGGTCATGAAGGACCAGTGGAGAACCGGCCACAGGGTCATGAAGGACCAGTGGAGAACCGGCCACAGGGTCATGGGCGGCTCATTGATGCCCGTGTGGTCCAATCAAACAGACGAGCTACTGGAGCTCAAACTGCTGGCGTCGACTCGGCTTCCGAATTCCCCGGATCTCAATCCAATCGAGCGTCTGTGGGATGAGCTGAACAAACAAATCCAATCCACCTCGCAGGACGTAAAGGATCTGCTGCTAACATCTTGGTGCCAGATACCACAGCAGGGGGGTCATAATGTTATGCCTGATCGGTGTATGTGTTGTGAGACATCATGTGATGTGCAATCATCATCACTGACAGAAACGACATGCATGATTTCAAAAGCAATTTACTTTTCCAACACATGAAAGGAAACAGATTTAAAAAAACATTGTTTCGTCATTTGCAGAGGAATTTACAGGCGCTGTGAAATGAAGAGTTCACACAGTCTGTTGAGTGGTTTATGCACACACTACTTCATTTCAACCGCACAAGGTACGCACCATTGAAACATTTACACACAATTAAATCCTCTGGGGTTCTCGGAGTAAAACAATAATACTCTTAAGACAGCACATTTTCCAAAGGGATCGATCTAGGAATGGATATTTTCCTCCACAAGAAATCAAATCCAGGACATTTACAAACACGTCACATGACAAGGGAAGAGTCCATTCGGAGTCAGACGGACACATCTAGAGGAAGAGCCGGCCGTGTGTGTGTGTGTGTGTGTGTGCTTATACACCGGCAGTGGGCGGAGTCACGCAGCCACGCCCACAGACCGCCTGTGCTCATCATTGCTCGTACATTTAAAAAGAAAACCGTATAAAATGTCATCAACCCCCTCGGCATTAGTACAGGACCATATCTATGACTTATATATTCATATTTATAGATATTTATATATGTATAGATATATACAACAGTACTGTGGTAGTCCATCGTGTGTGTGTGTGTGTGTGTGTGTGTGGCTAGTACACCCAGGACACGGGCACCCACTGGGCGGTGCTGCACACCAGCTCGATGGCCTCCTCCAGCAGGCGGATGGTGTCGTCGATCTCGTTGTTGATGATGGTCTGGTCGAAGTAATGGGCGTAGGAGCGCTGGAGCGCCTCAGACTCCTTCTGCAGCCGCTGGAGAGACTCGTCCTGCGGGTCACATGACACGGTCAGTGCGGAGAACACACACACACACACACACGGCTCATGACACGGTCAGTGCGGAGAACACACACACACACACACACACACACACACACACACACACGGCTCATGACACGGTCAGTGCGGAGAACACACACACACACACACACGGCTCATGACACGGTCAGTGCGGAGAACACACACACACACACACACACACACACACACACACACGGCTCATGACACGGTCAGTGCGGAGAACACACACACACACACACACACGGCTCATGACACCGGTCAGTCCGGAGAACACACACATACACACACACACACACGGCTCATGACACGGTCAGTGCGGAGATCACACACACACACACACACACACACGGCTCATGACACGGTCAGTCCGGAGAACACACACACACACACACACACACATACACACACACACACACGGCTCATGACACCGGTCAGTCCAGAGAACACACACACACACACACACACACACACACACACACACACATACACACACACGGCTCATGACACCGGTCAGTCCGGAGAACACACACATACACACACACACACACACGGCTCATGACACGGTCAGTGCGGAGAACACACACACACACACACACACACACGGCTCATGACACGGTCAGTCCGGAGAACACACACACACACACACACACACATACACACACACACACACGGCTCATGACACCGGTCAGTCCGGAGAACACACACATACACACACACACACACACACACGGCTCATGACACGGTCAGTGCGGAGAACACACACACACACACACACACACACGGCTCATGACACCGGTCAGTCCGGAGAACACACACACACACACACACACACATACACACACACACACACACACACGGCTCATGACACCGGTCAGTCCAGAGAACACACACACACACACACACACACACGGCTCATGACACGGTCAGTGCGGAGAACACACACACACACATCTCACACACACACACACACATACACACACACGGCTCATGACACCGGTCAGTCCGGAGAACACACACACACACATCTCACACACACACACACACACACACACGGCTCATGACACCGGTCAGTCCGGAGAACACACACACACACACACACACGCGGCTCATGACACGGTCAGTGCGGAGAACACACACACACACACACACACACACACACACACGGCTCATGACACCGGTCAGTCCAGAGAACACACACACACACACACACACGCGGCTCATGACACCGGTCAGTCCGGAGAACACACACACACACACACACACGCGGCTCATGACACGGTCAGTGCGGAGAACACACACACATACACACACACACACACACACACGGCTCATGACACCGGTCAGTCCAGAGAACACACACACACACACACACACACACGGCTCATGACACGGTCAGTGCGGAGAACACACACACACACACACATACACACACACGGCTCATGACACCGGTCAGTCCGGAGAACACACACACACACACACACACACGGCTCATGACACCGGTCAGTCCGGAGAACACACACACACACACACACACACGGCTCATGACACCGGTCAGTCCGGAGAACACACACACACACATCTCACACACACACACACACACACACACGGCTCATGACACCGGTCAGTCCGGAGAACACACACACACACACACACACGCGGCTCATGACACTGGTCAGTCCGGAGAACACACACACACACACACACACACACACACCTCACAAGCAGCTTTACAGTGTTAAACAGGAAAATAATGCAGCATAATTTTATTCAGCCATTCTGGAGAAAACTGTCATCAGTTCATTTCAATTCTCATACAGTGACAGTGTGGGCTTTAGATCAGTAATTTACTTTATATTGTTAATTTAGTTTAATAATTAGATTTATTTGGATATTTAGTTGAAACATGTAGTGTCCCCAACTGAGCAACATTAGCCACGTTTACATGTGCACTTTTTTGTCATTCTGATTAAAATCATTCCTATTGAAGGATTGGCTGGACTGTTGACATGAGCGTTCTCTAAACCCATCTGCTGTTCATGTGCTGACTTTCAGTCGGGATCATTTTGTGACACACAGTTTGTCTGCCGCATCAGATTCGTTACGTATCGTGGATCAATAATTCTGTGTTGGTAATTTATATATTTATTTATTTTTCTGTGGGTGGACATGCAGTAGTTTAACCTAATTTATGTCCTATACAATGGCTATTTCAACAATGCATGCGGAATCAAAATGAATTCAACTCATTTATTTTGAAAAACACAAAATTAACAATAAAATGCACCCAAATTATTAATAAAAACATACGGTGAAACATGAATGAAGCATTCAAGACCTGCTCTGCATCATTAATAGAACTAAACATAGATATTTATATTTATAGACTGTGGGTAATGTTACTTAACCAGTTTGAAGCAGTTGTTAAATTTATTTTTTATAGCTAAGTTAACTAACGAGAAACAGAGCAGCTTGAATGTTCCCCGTTGCCATGGCAACTCTCAACGGCCACCAGGACTTCTACAGTTTTTTATAAAAGCTATTTATTATTTGTTGTAAAGTGTAAGAATCACTTCAGAAAAATGTATTCTTGTGTCAGGCGCAGTTGAAGCCTCAGACAAACTCTGTCCAGATGAGATGCTGTAGCCAGGCTATGACTGTCATTATTCCATCATCATGTTCATAACACGTTACGAAATAAAAAGTTTAATACCTCAGAAAAATGAGCTTTCCTCTCTTGTCAACATTAGGCTGGTGTGAGCGCTGTATATCAGCCACAGACAGACGTACACTCACAGTTCTCAGATCAGGTCGTTTATATGGTGGATTGTTTCGTTTGATCGCTTCATGAAAAGGTTGATCTCAAACCATCACACTTTCATTCGCTTTGGCCATTTTTATTCAGATTGAGGTGTTTATATGGAGTATTTTTATTCTGATTGAGGTGTTTATATGGAGTATTTTTATTCGGATTGAGGTGTTTATATGGAGTATTTTTATTCGGATTGAGGTGTTTATATGGAGTATTTTTATTCTGATTGAGGTGTTTATATGGAGTATTTTTATTCTGATTGAGGTGTTTATATGGAGTATTTTTATTCCGATTGAGGTGTTTATATGGAGTATTTTTATTCGGATTGAGGTGTTTATATGGAGTATTTTTATTCTGATTGAGGTGTTTATATGGAGTATTTTTATTCGGATTGAGGTGTTTATATGGAGTATTTTTATTCCGATTGAGGTGTTTATATGGAGTATTTTTATTCCGATTGAGGTGTTTATATGGAGTATTTTTATTCTGATTGAGGTGTTTATATGGAGTATTTTTATTCTGATTGAGGTGTTTATATGGAGTATTTTTATTCCGATTGAGGTGTTTATATGGAGTATTTTTATTCCCGATTGAGGTGTTTATATGGAGTATTTTTATTCGGATTGAGGTGTTTATATGGAGTATTTTTATTCTGATTGAGGTGTTTATATGGAGTATTTTTATTCAGATTGAGGTGTTTATATGGAGTATTTTTATCCCGATTGAGGTGTTTATATGGAGTATTTTTATTCCGATTGAGGTGTTTATATGGAGTATTTTTATTCTGATTGAGGTGTTTATATGGAGTATTTTTATTCCGATTGAGGTGTTTATATGGAGTATTTTTATTCTGATTGAGGTGTTTATATGGAGTATTTTTATTCGGATTGAGGTGTTTATATGGAGTATTTTTATTCCGATTGAGGTGTTTATATGGAGTATTTTTATTCTGATTGAGGTGTTTATATGGAGTATTTTTATTCCGATTGAGGTGTTTATATGGAGTATTTTTATTCCGATTGAGGTGTTTATATGGAGTATTTTTATTCCGATTGAGGTGTTTATATGGAGTATTTTTATTCTGATTGAGGTGTTTATATGGAGTATTTTTATTCTGATTGAGGTGTTTATATGGAGTATTTTTATTCGGATTGAGGTGTTTATATGGAGTATTTTTATTCTGATTGAGGTGTTTATATGGAGTATTTTTATTCTGATTGAGGTGTTTATATGGAGTATTTTTATTCCGATTGAGGTGTTTATATGGAGTATTTTTATTCCGATTGAGGTGTTTATATGGAGTATTTTTATTCTGATTGAGGTGTTTATATGGAGTATTTTTATTCTGATTGAGGTGTTTATATGGAGTATTTTTATTCGGATTGAGGTGTTTTTATGGAGTATTTTTATTCTGATTGAGGTGTTTATATGGAGTATTTTTATTCCGATTGAGGTGTTTATATGGAGTATTTTTATTCTGATTGAGGTGTTTATATGGAGTATTTTTATTCCGATTGAGGTGTTTATATGGAGTATTTTTATTCCGATTGAGGTGTTTATATGGAGTATTTTTATTCCGATTGAGGTGTTTATATGGAGTATTTTTATTCTGATTGAGGTGTTTATATGGAGTATTTTTATTCCGATTGAGGTGTTTATATGGAGTATTTTTATTCTGATTGAGGTGTTTATATGGAGTATTTTTATTCCGATTGAGGTGTTTATATGGAGTA
This sequence comes from Gobio gobio, assembly GCF_949357685.1. Classification (NCBI taxonomy): domain Eukaryota; kingdom Metazoa; phylum Chordata; class Actinopteri; order Cypriniformes; family Gobionidae; genus Gobio; species Gobio gobio. The sequence goes on along the minus strand of NC_137110.1, from coordinate 52,766,687 downwards.
TTTTTATTCTGATTGAGGTGTTTATATGGAGTATTTTTATTCCGATTGAGGTGTTTATATGGAGTATTTTTATTCTGATTGAGGTGTTTATATGGAGTATTTTTATTCCGATTGAGGTGTTTATATGGAGTATTTTTATTCCGATTGAGGTGTTTATATGGAGTATTTTTATTCCGATTGAGGTGTTTATATGGAGTATTTTTATTCCGATTGAGGTGTTTATATGGAGTATTTTTATTCCGATTGAGGTGTTTATATGGAGTATTTTTATTCCGATTGAGGTGTTTATATGGAGTATTTTTATTCCGATTGAGGTGTTTATATGGAGTATTTTTATTCGGATTGAGGTGTTTATATGGAGTATTTTTATTCCGATTGAGGTGTTTATATGGAGTATTTTTATTCCGATTGAGGTGTTTATATGGAGTATTTTTATTCCGATTGAGGTGTTTATATGGAGTATTTTTATTCTGATTGAGGTGTTTATATGGAGTATTTTTATTCGGATTGAGGTGTTTATATGGAGTATTTTTATTCCGATTGAGGTGTTTATATGGAGTATTTTTATTCTGATTGAGGTGTTTATATGGAGTATTTTTATTCCGATTGAGGTGTTTATATGGAGTATTTTTATTCTGATTGAGGTGTTTATATGGAGTATTTTTATTCCGATTGAGGTGTTTATATGGAGTATTTTTATTCCGATTGAGGTGTTTATATGGAGTATTTTTATTCCGATTGAGGTGTTTATATGGAGTATTTTTATTCGGATTGAGGTGTTTATATGGAGTATTTTTATTCCGATTGAGGTGTTTATATGGAGTATTTTTATTCCGATTGAGGTGTTTATATGGAGTATTTTTATTCCGATTGAGGTGTTTATATGGAGTATTTTTATTCCGATTGAGGTGTTTATATGGAGTATTTTTATTCCGATTGAGGTGTTTATATGGAGTATTTTTATTCCGATTGAGGTGTTTATATGGAGTATTTTTATTCCGATTGAGGTGTTTATATGGAGTATTTTTATTCCGATTGAGGTGTTTATATGGAGTATTTTTATTCCGATTGAGGTGTTTATATGGAGTATTTTTATTCCGATTGAGGTGTTTATACGGAGTATTTTTATTCGGATTGAGGTGTTTATATGGAGTATTTTTATTCCGATTGAGGTGTTTATACGGAGTATTTTTATTCCGATTGAGGTGTTTATATGGAGTATTTTTATTCTGATTGAGGTGTTTATATGGAGTATTTTTATTCTGATTGAGGTGTTTATATGGAGTATTTTTATTCCGATTGAGGTGTTTATATGGAGTATTTTTATTCCGATTGAGGTGTTTATACGGATTATTTTTATTCCGATTGAGGTGTTTATATGGAGTATTTTTATTCTGATTGAGGTGTTTATATGGAGTATTTTTATTCCGATTGAGGTGTTTATATGGAGTATTTTTATTCCGATTGAGGTGTTTATATGGAGTATTTTTATTCCGATTGAGGTGTTTATATGGAGTATTTTTATTCTGATTGAGGTGTTTATATGGAGTATTTTTATTCCGATTGAGGTGTTTATATGGAGTATTTTTATTCCGATTGAGGTGTTTATATGGAGTATTTTTATTCCGATTGAGGTGTTTATATGGAGTATTTTTATTCGGATTGAGGTGTTTATATGGAGTATTTTTATTCCGATTGAGGTGTTTATATGGAGTATTTTTATCCCGATTGAGGTGTTTATATGGAGTATTTTTATTCGGATTGAGGTGTTTATATGGAGTATTTTTATTCCGATTGAGGTGTTTATATGGAGTATTTTTATTCCGATTGAGGTGTTTATATGGAGTATTTTTATTCCGATTGAGGTGTTTATATGGAGTATTTTTATCCCGATTGAGGTGTTTATTCGGAGTATTTTTATTCCGATTGAGGTGTTTATATGGAGTATTTTTATTCCGATTGAGGTGTTTATATGGAGTATTTTTATTCCGATTGAGGTGTTTATATGGAGTATTTTTATTCCGATTGAGGTGTTTATATGGAGTATTTTTATTCCGATTGAGGTGTTTATATGGAGTATTTTTATTCCGATTGAGGTGTTTGTATGGAGTATTTTTATTCTGATTGAGGTGTTTATATGGAGTATTTTTATTCCGATTGAGGTGTTTATATGGAGTATTTTTATTCCGATTGAGGTGTTTATATGGAGTATTTTTATTCTGATTGAGGTGTTTATATGGAGTATTTTTATTCCGATTGAGGTGTTTATATGGAGTATTTTTATTCGGATTGAGGTGTTTATATGGAGCATTTTTATTCCGATTGAGGTGTTTATATGGAGTATTTTTATCCCGATTGAGGTGTTTATACGGAGTATTTTTATTCCGATTGAGGTGTTTATATGGAGTATTTTTATTCCGATTGAGGTGTTTATATGGAGTATTTTTATTCCGATTGAGGTGTTTATATGGAGTATTTTTATTCCGATTGAGGTGTTTATATGGAGTATTTTTATTCCGATTGAGGTGTTTATATGGAGTATTTTTATTCCGATTGAGGTGTTTATATGGAGTATTTTTATTCCGATTGAGGTGTTTATATGGAGTATTTTTATTCCGATTGAGGTGTTTATATGGAGTATTTTTATTCTGATTGAGGTGTTTATATGGAGTATTTTTATTCCGATTGAGGTGTTTATATGGAGTATTTTTATTCTGATTGAGGTGTTTATATGGAGTATTTTTATTCTGATTGAGGTGTTTATATGGAGTATTTTTATTCCGATTGAGGTGTTTATATGGAGTATTTTTATTCGGATTGAGGTGTTTATGTGGAGTATTTTTATTCTGATTGAGGTGTTTATATGGAGTATTTTTATTCCGATTTAGGTGTTTATATGGAGTATTTTTATTCCGATTGAGGTGTTTATATGGAGTATTTTTATTCTGATTGAGGTGTTTATATGGAGTATTTTTATTCCGATTGAGGTGTTTATATGGAGTATTTTTATTCCGATTGAGGTGTTTATATGGAGTATTTTTATTCTGATTGAGGTGTTTATATGGAGTATTTTTATTCTGATTGAGGTGTTTATATGGAGTATTTTATCCCGATTGAGGTGTTTATATGGAGTATTTTTATTCCGATTGAGGTGTTTATATGGAGTATTTTTATTCCGATTGAGGTGTTTATATGGAGTATTTTTATTCTGATTGAGGTGTTTATATGGAGTATTTTTATTCCGATTGAGGTGTTTATATGGAGTATTTTTATCCCGATTGAGGTGTTTATATGGAGTATTTTTATCCCGATTGAGGTGTTTATATGGAGTATTTTTATTCCGATTGAGGTGTTTATATGGAGTATTTTTATCCCGATTGAGGTGTTTATATGGAGTATTTTTATTCCGATTGAGGTGTTTATATGGAGTATTTTTATCCCGATTGAGGTGTTTATATGGAGTATTTTTATTCTGATTGAGGTGTTTATATGGAGTATTTTTATTCCGATTGAGGTGTTTATATGGAGTATTTTTATTCCGATTGAGGTGTTTATATGGAGCATTTTTATTCTGATTGAGGTGTTTATATGGAGTATTTTTATCCCGATTGAGGTGTTTATATGGAGTATTTTTATCCCGATTGAGGTGTTTATATGGAGTATTTTTATTCCGATTGAGGTGTTTATATGGAGTATTTTTATCCCGATTGAGGTGTTTATATGGAGTATTTTTATTCCGATTGAGGTGTTTATATGGAGTATTTTTATCCCGATTGAGGTGTTTATATGGAGTATTTTTATTCTGATTGAGGTGTTTATATGGAGTATTTTTATTCTGATTGAGGTGTTTATATGGAGTATTTTTATTCTGATTGAGGTGTTTATATGGAGCATTTTTATTCGGATTGGACTTTTAAACCGATTACAGCGCTCCATGTAAACGCACCTTGTGGCAAGGAAACCAAAACCCCATCAACCCCCCCGTCATGTTAGCTTTAGCGCTGACTCGCTCATCTCTCCTTTAACGCCGGGCTTATGTGCAATTCTCACATTTATCAGTGAATCTAACACTGATTAAATATGGGGAACACATCTGTAAAGCGATTATCAGCCGATCTCTATTCACAGCAGAACTGAAGCTGAAACTATCTAAACTATCTATAACACAAATCACGTGATCTACCGCTAACACGCTTGAGCGCGCCACTCCAGGACAGAAGCTCCATGTGACCCTCCTGCGTCTACACACACACACACACTGACTGATCAACACTGATCTGTGTGTGTGCGCGTCATCATGGAGAGCGGCTGTCATGGGGCGGCTGAGCTGACACGCGTGTGTTTACTCACGGGCAGTTTCCTGCTCCATCGAGGGAGCTGAGCGCAGACATGGAGACAGTCAGTCACACACTGAACACACACACACACTCACACACACACACACACTCACTCACTCACTCACTCACACACACACTCACACTCACTCACTGAACTCACTCACTCACACACTCACTCACTCACTCACACACACACTCACTCACACACACACACACACTCACACACACACACACACACACACACACACACTCACACTCAGCGAGACGTGTGGGCGGAGTGCAGCGCTCACCTCAGTCATAGCGGGAGTGATGGTCGGCGCCGCAATGAACACGACGTAAGGCGCAAACTCAGCCGTCCGCAAAACCTTCAGCGCCTGTGAACACAACGCAAGCTCGTCAGAAGCGCTCTCAGGATCCGGGGCCGCGGGCGGATCCAGCCCCTGTACCTGCGGCTCCACGTCCAGGATGGCCACCATGCCCAGCTCGTGGATCTGCCGGATGGTCTCCAGCCGCGTGCCGTACATGGCGTCCTCGTGGCTGCCGTACTCCAGGTAATCGTTGTTGGAGATGTCCTGCATCATCTGGTCATGTGACACGAAGAAGTAGTTCTTCCCGTTCTCCTCGTCCTTCTTCGGAGGCCGGGTCGTGTCTGTTGGGGAGAGAGCGAGGGTCAGTGGGACAGGACAGGGTTCCCGCTCTTTTCAGAAACCATTTTCCAGGACTATATTTTCACTTTTACTACGGCGGGAATAAAAGACAAGGATCATGCCAAATATTGCTTTCTAAATCATGCCAAATATTGCTTTCTAAATCATGCCAAATATTGCTTTCTAAATCATGCCAAATATTGCTTTCTAAATCATGCCAAATATTGCTTTCTAAATCATGCCAAATATTGCTTTCTAAATCATGCCAAATATTGCTTTCTAAATCATGCCAAATATTGCTTTCTAAATCATGCCAAATATTGCTTTCTAAATCATGCCAAATATTGCTTTCTAAGTCTTTAAAAGCCATCCAGTTTATCGCCATTACTTAAATCCAGCATTTTTCAACATGAGCTCTTAATCATACATTATGACTATGGAAGCTTGTTTACTCCACAGAATAGAAAGAAAAGGTCATTGTGACTCATCTCGCTATTCTGACTCTCTCGCAATTGCGAGTTTACATATTTGTGATATAAACGCGAAAATTGTTGCAATTTTTTTTCCTCAGAATTGGACTTTATAACTTGCAATTGCAGTTTAGATCTCACAATTCTGAGAAAAGAAGTCAGAAGTGCAAGATATAAACTCGCAACTGCGCAAAAAAGTCAATTATGAAGAAAAGACTTGCGAGTTTATTTCATGCAATTCTGACTTTATAACACACAAATGTGATTTTATATCAAAATGATGTGATTAGTTAGCAGCTTATGAGTTAACATTCACTGCATACATTTGAGCAGTTATAGCATTAGCTATTAAACATCATTATTCAAATACTCACACACATCAAACTCAGCATTCCTGAACATGTGCTTCTGCAGCTAGCGCTAATTGTTTGGGCCAGCGATAAACTCTTTATACTCGGCTAAAGAAATAACTTTTTTAAAGAGCACCTGTTATGGCATTTAAAATGTTCCAAATATTGTTTTAGAAGTCCCCAACAACAGTTATGCATGCATGCAATGACAAAAAAGACTTTAGTTTTCTTATAATATGCATTTATTTTGACCTGTTTTGACAGCGATTCTCAAATGATTGACTTTTCAAAACCCCGCCTTTACGTGCCGCTAATCTGCGCTGATTGGTCCGATGACCCAGTCAGTTGTGATTGGTAGAGTCTGTGCAGATATTTTCGGAAACGGAACGCCCATCAAAGTCTGATAGTGACAGTAATTTGTTAATGTGTCAGGAGTTATGAATATGAAAACTGCGTCGGTGCCGTTTGATTGTAATATGAGCCTCAGCTGCTCTCATTCATAAACTCCTCTATTCTCATCACGAAGACTCGCGACAAATCAACATCACTCAGGGCTTTCAGTTCAAAAGTGTGCAGATGAGGAGAAATATTGATAGATTCTCATATGTCTGTGTCTAACTTCTACACAGAGGAATATTTATTATTCAATACTTCCTCAAAATGCGCAGATGTAGCCTAATCATGAGCGATTGAGTCTCTTGTGTTGTTTTCAGCTCATCCTGGCAGCCAGAGGGCGCTCTGTGCACATGTAGTCCATATACAGACAGATGAAGAAGAACCATGTGCCATAATAGAAGTCCATAATAAAAGCTTCCTGAGATCGCAAAACATGCAAATAGAGACATTTGAAGACTAATAAACACACAATCGCGATGATGTATGGTTAGTCTTCAAATGCTCATCCTTGGGCAGATGAGAAGTTTGCTTTTGAGTCTCACTTCAGAACACAGCGTCTCGTGGCCATGATGTTTTCACGGCTTCTTGGAGCAATAAGTGGGCGCATCGTATTCAAATAACTTGACAAGTTGACGTCATCTAGTCAGAGAAAAAGCTTCGGTCTTCTAACGATTCTTAAAAATGACTCAGAGTCGACTCTTACTTTTGAAAGAAAATAACTATATATCCGGTCATATTTCAAACTATGCAGGATGTTTTTGTTCACTTAGATCTATGTTACACACTACATGAAAGGTACATTTCAAAATTCCATGATAGGTGCTCTTTAAAAGAATTTTCCCAGACAACAACAAGATTTTCCAGGACATTTTATATTTTCTCTAATTTTCCATGTGTTTTCCAGGACTGGAAAATTTGTCATCAATTTTCCAGGACGAGTGGGAACCCTGCAGGAGGTCATGTGGGTCAAAGGTCACATGACGGAGCGTCTCTTACGTGGGATGGGATAGGCGAATCTGTCGGGATGTTTGGCGATGAGCGTGTTCTTGATGTGCCTCCGGCCGACTCCATGAGCGCCTGCGGACACACATGATCTCTCAACACTCAAAACATCCTTAAACATGTTCTGAACACTTCACTGTGACGGTTAACTAGTGTTTTAGTCAAGACCACCTAAACCAAGACCAGACCAGCACTCCTTAAATTCATCTAAAAGATCCACATCTACTGTCTGAGAAATGTCTTATATTTAATGAATAAATACATTTAGAATAGTGAGACACTATAGCGCTGTGACCAATCAAATCACTAACAATAAAACTCATGGCACAGAAGTTGCATCTGAATAAAGCTGAGCGTTACTCTTGAGTGTTCTCTGAGTGTTACTCTTGAGTGTTCTCTGAGTGTTACTCTTGAGTGTTCTCTGAGTGTTACTCTTGAGTGTTCTCTGAGCGTTACTCTTGAGTGTTCTCTGAGCGTTACTCTTGAGTGTTCTCTGAGCGTTACTCTTGAGTGTTCTCTGAGCGTTACTCTTGAGTGTTCTCTGAGTGTTACTCTTGAGTGTTCTCTGAGTGTTACTCTAGTGTTCTCTGAGTGTTACTCTTGAGTGTTCTCTGAGTGTTACTCTAGTGTTCTCTGAGTGTTACTCTTGAGTGTTCTCTGAGTGTTACTCTTGAGTGTTCTCTGAGTGTTACTCTTGAGTGTTCTCTGAGTGTTACTCTTGAGTGTTCTCTGAGTGTTACTCTTGAGTGTTCTCTGAGTGTTACTCTTGAGTGTTCTCTGAGTGTTACTCTAGAGTGTTCTCTGAGTGTTACTCTTGAGTGTTCTCTGAGGGTTACTCTTGAATGTTCTCTGAGTGTTACTCTTGAGTGTTCTCTGAGTGTTACTCTTGAGTGTTCTCTGAGTGTTACTCTTGAGTGTTCTCTGAGCGTTACTCTTGAGTGTTCTCTGAGTGTTACTCTTGAGTGTTCTCTGAGCGTTACTCTTGAGTGTTCTCTGAGCGTTACTCTTGAGTGTTCTCTGAGCGTTACTCTTGAGTGTTCTCTGAGCGTTACTCTTGAGTGTTCTCTGAGTGTTACTCTTGAGTGTTCTCTGAGTGTTACTCTAGTGTTCTCTGAGTGTTACTCTTGAGTGTTCTCTGAGTGTTACTCTTGAGTGTTTTCTGAGCGTTACTCTTGAGTGTTCTCTGAGTGTTACTCTTGAGTGTTCTCTGAGCGTTACTCTTGAGTGTTCTCTGAGTGTTACTCTTGAGTGTTCTCTGAGTGTTACTCTTGAGTGTTCTCTGAGCGTTACTCTTGAGTGTTCTCTGAGCGTTACTCTTGAGTGTTCTCTGAGTGTTACTCTTGAGTGTTCTCTGAGTGTTACTCTTGAGTGTTCTCTGAGCGTTACTCTTGAGTGTTCTCTGAGCGTTACTCTTGAGTGTTCTCTGAGTGTTACTCTTGAGTGTTCTCTGAGCGTTACTCTTGAGTGTTCTCTGAGTGTTACTCTTGAGTGTTCTCTGAGTGTTACTCTTGAGTGTTCTCTGAGTGTTACTCTTGAGTGTTCTCTGAGTGTTACTCTTGAGTGTTCTCTGAGTGTTACTCTTGAGTGTTCTCTGAGTGTTACTCTTGAGTGTTCTCTGAGTGTTACTCTTGAGTGTTCTCTGAGTGTTACTCTTGATGTTCTCTGAGTGTTACTCTTGATGTTCTCTGAGTGTTACTCTTGAGTGTTCTCTGAGTGTTACTCTTGAGTGTTCTCTGAGTGTTACTCTTGAGTGTTCTCTGAGTGTTACTCTTGAGTGTTCTCTGAGCGTTACTCTTGAGTGTTCTCTGAGCGTTACTGTTGAGTGTTCTCTGAGCGTTACTCTTGAGTGTTCTCTGAGCGTTACTCTTGAGTGTTCTCTGAGTGTTACTCTTGAGTGTTCTCTGAGCGTTACTCTTGAGTGTTCTCTGAGTGTTACTCTTGAGTGTTCTCTGAGTGTTACTCTTGAGTGTTCTCTGAGTGTTACTCTAGAGTGTTCTCTGAGTGTTACTCTTGAGTGTTCTCTGAGTGTTACTCTTGAGTGTTCTCTGAGCGTTACTCTTGAGTGTTCTCTGAGCGTTACTCTTGAGTGTTCTCTGAGTGTTACTCTTGAGTGTTCTCTGAGTGTTACTCTTGAGTGTTCTCTGAGTGTTACTCTTGAGTGTTCTCTGAGTGTTACTCTTGAGTGTTCTCTGAGTGTTACTCTTGAGTGTTCTCTGAGTGTTACTCTTGAGTGTTCTCTGAGTGTTACTCTTGAGTGTTCTCTGAGTGTTACTCTTGAGTGTTCTCTGAGTGTTACTCTTGAGTGTTCTCTGAGTGTTACTCTTGAGTGTTCTCTGAGTGTTACTCTTGAGTGTTCTCTGAGTGTTACTCTTGAGTGTTCTCTGAGCGTTACTCTTGAATGTTCTCTGAGTGTTACTCTTGAGTGTTCTCTGAGTGTTACTCTTGAGTGTTCTCTGAGTGTTACTCTTGAGTGTTCTCTGAGCGTTACTCTTGATGTTCTCTGAGTGTTACTCTTGAGTGTTCTCTGAGCGTTACTCTTGAGTGTTCTCTGAGCGTTACTCTTGAATGTTCTCTGAGTGTTACTCTTGAGTGTTCTCTGAGTGTTACTCTTGAGTGTTCTCTGAGTGTTACTCTTGAGTGTTCTCTGAGTGTTACTCTTGATGTTCTCTGAGTGTTACTCTTGAGTGTTCTCTGAGCGTTACTCTTGAGTGTTCTCTGAGCGTTACTCTTGAGTGTTCTCTGAGTGTTACTCTTGAGTGTTCTCTGAGTGTTACTCTTGAGTGTTCTCTGAGTGTTACTCTTGAGTGTTCTCTGAGTGTTACTCTTGAGTGTTCTCTGAGTGTTACTCTTGAGTGTTCTCTGAGTGTTACTCTTGAGTGTTCTCTGAGTGTTACTCTTGAGTGTTCTCTGAGCGTTACTCTTGAGTGTTCTCTGAGCGTTACTCTTGAGTGTTCTCTGAGCGTTACTCTTGAGTGTTCTCTGAGTGTTACTCTTGAGTGTTCTCTGAGCGTTACTCTTGAGTGTTCTCTGAGCGTTACTCTTGAGTGTTCTCTGAGTGTTACTCTTGAGTGTTCTCTGAGTGTTACTCTTGAGTGTTCTCTGAGTGTTACTCTTGAGTGTTCTCTGAGTGTTACTCTTGAGTGTTCTCTGAGTGTTACTCTTGAGTGTTCTCTGAGTGTTACTCTTGAGTGTTCTCTGAGTGTTACTCTTGAGTGTTCTCTGAGTGTTACTCTTGAGTGTTCTCTGAGTGTTACTCTTGATGTTCTCTGAGCGTTACTCTTGAGTGTTCTCTGAGCGTTACTGTTGAGTGTTCTCTGAGCGTTACTCTTGAGTGTTCTCTGAGCGTTACTCTTGAGTGTTCTCTGAGTGTTACTCTTGAGTGTTCTCTGAGTGTTACTCTTGAGTGTTCTCTGAGTGTTACTCTTGAGTGTTCTCTGAGTGTTACTCTTGAGTGTTCTCTGAGTGTTACTCTTGAGTGTTCTCTGAGTGTTACTCTTGAGTGTTCTCTGAGTGTTACTCTTGAGTGTTCTCTGAGTGTTACTCTTGAGTGTTCTCTGAGTGTTACTCTTGAGTGTTCTCTGAGTGTTACTCTTGAGTGTTCTCTGAGTGTTACTCTTGAGTGTTCTCTGAGTGTTACTCTTGAGTGTTCTCTGAGTGTTACTCTTGATGTTCTCTGAGTGTTACTCTTGAGTGTTCTCTGAGCGTTACTCTTGAGTGTTCTCTGAGCGTTACTCTTGAGTGTTCTCTGAGTGTTACTCTTGAGTGTTCTCTGAGTGTTACTCTTGAGTGTTCTCTGAGTGTTACTCTTGAGTGTTCTCTGAGTGTTACTCTTGAGTGTTACTCTTGAGTGTTCTCTGAGTGTTACTCTTGAGGGTTCTCTGAGCGTTACTCTTGAGTGTTCTCTGAGTGTTACTCTTGAGTGTTCTCTGAGTGTTACTCTTGAGTGTTCTCTGAGGGTTACTCTTGATGTTCTCTGAGTGTTACTCTTGAGTGTTACTCTTGAGTGTTCCTCTTGAGTGTTCTCTGAGTGTTACTCTTGAGTGTTCTCTGAGTGTTACTCTTGAGTGTTCTCTGAGTGTTACTCTTGAGTGTTCTCTGAGTGTTACTCTTGAGTGTTCTCTGAGTGTTACTCTTGAGTGTTCTCTTGAGTGTTACTCTTGAGTGTTCTCTGAGTGTTACTCTTGAGTGTTCTCTGAGTGTTCTCTGAGTGTTCTCTGAGTGTTACTCTTGAGTGTTACTCTTGAGTGTTCCTCTTGAGTGTTCTCTGAGTGTTACTCTTGAGTGTTCTCTGAGTGTTACTCTTGAGTGTTCTCTGAGTGTTACTCTTGAGTGTTCTCTGAGTGTTACTCTTGAGTGTTCTCTGAGTGTTACTCTTGAGTGTTCTCTGAGTGTTACTCTTGAGTGTTCTCTGAGTGTTACTCTTGAGTGTTCTCTTGAGTGTTACTCTTGAGTGTTCTCTGAGCGTTACTCTTGAGTGTTCTCTGAGCGTTACTCTTGAGTGTTCTCTGAGTGTTACTCTTGAGTGTTCTCTGAGTGTTACTCTAGAGTGTTCTCTGAGTGTTACTCTTGAGTGTTCTCTGAGCGTTACTCTTGAGTGTTCTCTGAGTGTTACTCTTGAGTGTTCTCTGAGAATTACTCTTGAGTGTTCTCTGAGCGTTACTCTTGAGTGTTCTCTGAGCGTTACTCTTGAGTGTTCTCTGAGTGTTACTCTTGAGTGTTCTCTGAGCGTTACTCTTGAGTGTTCTCTGAGTGTTACTCTTGAGTGTTCTCTGAGTGTTACTCTTGAGTGTTCTCTGAGCGTTACTCTTGAGTGTTCTCTGAGCGTTACTCTTGAGTGTTCTCTGAGCGTTACTCTTGAGTGTTCTCTGAGCGTTACTCTTGAGTGTTCTCTGAGTGTTACTCTTGAGTGTTCTCTGAGTGTTACTCTAGTGTTCTCTGAGTGTTACTCTTGAGTGTTCTCTGAGTGTTACTCTTGAGTGTTTTCTGAGCGTTACTCTTGAGTGTTCTCTGAGTGTTACTCTTGAGTGTTCTCTGAGCGTTACTCTTGAGTGTTCTCTGAGTGTTACTCTTGAGTGTTCTCTGAGTGTTACTCTTGAGTGTTCTCTGAGCGTTACTCTTGAGTGTTCTCTGAGCGTTACTCTTGAGTGTTCTCTGAGCGTTACTCTTGAGTGTTCTCTGAGTGTTACTCTTGAGTGTTCTCTGAGCGTTACTCTTGAGTGTTCTCTGAGCGTTACTCTTGAGTGTTCTCTGAGTGTTACTCTTGAGTGTTCTCTGAGCGTTACTCTTGAGTGTTCTCTGAGTGTTACTCTTGAGTGTTCTCTGAGTGTTACTCTTGAGTGTTCTCTGAGTGTTACTCTTGAGTGTTCTCTGAGTGTTACTCTTGAGTGTTCTCTGAGTGTTACTCTTGAGTGTTCTCTGAGTGTTACTCTTGAGTGTTCTCTGAGTGTTACTCTTGAGTGTTCTCTGAGTGTTACTCTTGAGTGTTCTCTGAGTGTTACTCTTGAGTGTTCTCTGAGTGTTACTCTTGATGTTCTCTGAGTGTTACTCTTGAGTGTTCTCTGAGTGTTACTCTTGAGTGTTCTCTGAGTGTTACTCTTGAGTGTTCTCTGAGTGTTACTCTTGAGTGTTCTCTGAGCGTTACTCTTGAGTGTTCTCTGAGCGTTACTGTTGAGTGTTCTCTGAGCGTTACTCTTGAGTGTTCTCTGAGTGTTACTCTTGAGTGTTCTCTGAGTGTTACTCTTGAGTGTTCTCTGAGTGTTACTCTTGAGTGTTCTCTGAGTGTTACTCTTGAGTGTTCTCTGAGTGTTACTCTTGAGTGTTCTCTGAGTGTTACTCTTGAGTGTTCTCTGAGTGTTACTCTTGAGTGTTCTCTGAGTGTTACTCTTGAGTGTTCTCTGAGTGTTACTCTTGAGTGTTCTCTGAGTGTTACTCTTGAGTGTTCTCTGAGTGTTACTCTTGAGTGTTCTCTGAGTGTTACTCTTGAGTGTTCTCTGAGTGTTACTCTTGAGTGTTCTCTGAGCGTTACTCTTGAATGTTCTCTGAGTGTTACTCTTGAGTGTTCTCTGAGTGTTACTCTTGAGTGTTCTCTGAGTGTTACTCTTGAGTGTTCTCTGAGCGTTACTCTTGATGTTCTCTGAGTGTTACTCTTGAGTGTTCTCTGAGCGTTACTCTTGAGTGTTCTCTGAGCGTTACTCTTGAATGTTCTCTGAGTGTTACTCTTGAGTGTTCTCTGAGTGTTACTCTTGAGTGTTCTCTGAGTGTTACTCTTGAGTGTTCTCTGAGTGTTACTCTTGATGTTCTCTGAGTGTTACTCTTGAGTGTTCTCTGAGCGTTACTCTTGAGTGTTCTCTGAGCGTTACTCTTGAGTGTTCTCTGAGTGTTACTCTTGAGTGTTCTCTGAGTGTTACTCTTGAGTGTTCTCTGAGTGTTACTCTTGAGTGTTCTCTGAGTGTTACTCTTGAGTGTTCTCTGAGTGTTACTCTTGAGTGTTCTCTGAGTGTTACTCTTGAGTGTTCTCTGAGTGTTACTCTTGAGTGTTCTCTGAGCGTTACTCTTGAGTGTTCTCTGAGCGTTACTCTTGAGTGTTCTCTGAGTGTTACTCTTGAGTGTTCTCTGAGTGTTACTCTTGAGTGTTCTCTGAGTGTTACTCTTGAGTGTTCTCTGAGTGTTACTCTTGAGTGTTCTCTGAGTGTTACTCTTGAGTGTTCTCTTGAGTGTTACTCTTGAGTGTTCTCTGAGTGTTACTCTTGAGTGTTCTCTGAGTGTTCTCTGAGTGTTCTCTGAGTGTTACTCTTGAGTGTTACTCTTGAGTGTTCCTCTTGAGTGTTCTCTGAGTGTTACTCTTGAGTGTTCTCTGAGTGTTACTCTTGAGTGTTCTCTGAGTGTTACTCTTGAGTGTTCTCTGAGTGTTACTCTTGAGTGTTCTCTGAGTGTTACTCTTGAGTGTTCTCTTGAGTGTTACTCTTGAGTGTTCTCTGAGCGTTACTCTTGAGTGTTCTCTGAGCGTTACTCTTGAGTGTTCTCTGAGTGTTACTCTTGAGTGTTCTCTGAGTGTTACTCTAGAGTGTTCTCTGAGTGTTACTCTTGAGTGTTCTCTGAGCGTTACTCTTGAGTGTTCTCTGAGTGTTACTCTTGAGTGTTCTCTGAGAATTACTCTTGAGTGTTCTCTGAGCGTTACTCTTGAGTGTTCTCTGAGCGTTACTCTTGAGTGTTCTCTGAGTGTTACTCTTGAGTGTTCTCTGAGTGTTACTCTTGAGTGTTCTCTGAGTGTTACTCTTGAGTGTTCTCTTGAGTGTTACTCTTGAGTGTTCTCTGAGTGTTACTCTTGAGTGTTCTCTGAGTGTTCTCTGAGTGTTCTCTGAGTGTTACTCTTGAGTGTTACTCTTGAGTGTTCCTCTTGAGTGTTCTCTGAGTGTTACTCTTGAGTGTTCTCTGAGTGTTACTCTTGAGTGTTCTCTGAGTGTTACTCTTGAGTGTTCTCTGAGTGTTACTCTTGAGTGTTCTCTGAGTGTTACTCTTGAGTGTTCTCTTGAGTGTTACTCTTGAGTGTTCTCTGAGCGTTACTCTTGAGTGTTCTCTGAGCGTTACTCTTGAGTGTTCTCTGAGTGTTACTCTTGAGTGTTCTCTGAGTGTTACTCTAGAGTGTTCTCTGAGTGTTACTCTTGAGTGTTCTCTGAGCGTTACTCTTGAGTGTTCTCTGAGTGTTACTCTTGAGTGTTCTCTGAGAATTACTCTTGAGTGTTCTCTGAGCGTTACTCTTGAGTGTTCTCTGAGCGTTACTCTTGAGTGTTCTCTGAGTGTTACTCTTGAGTGTTCTCTGAGCGTTACTCTTGAGTGTTCTCTGAGTGTTACTCTTGAGTGTTCTCTGAGTGTTACTCTTGAGTGTTCTCTGAGTGTTACTCTTGAGTGTTCTCTGAGTGTTACTCTTGAGTGTTCTCTGAGCGTTACTCTTGAGTGTTCTCTGAGTGTTACTCTTGAGTGTTCTCTGAGTGTTACTCTTGAGTGTTCTCTGAGTGTTACTCTTGAGTGTTCTCTGAGTGTTACTCTTGAGTGTTCTCTGAGTGTTACTCTTGAGTGTTCTCTGAGTGTTACTCTTGAGTGTTCTCTGAGTGTTACTCTTGAGTGTTCTCTGAGCGTTACTCTTGAGTGTTCTCTGAGTGTTACTCTTGAGTGTTCTCTGAGTGTTAATCTTGAGTGTTCTGAGTGTTACTCTTGAGTGTTCTCTGAGCGTTACTCTTGAGTGTTCTCTGAGCGTTACTCTTGAGTGTTCTCTGAGTGTTACTCTTGAGTGTTCTCTGAGTGTTAATCTTGAGTGTTCTCTGAGTGTTACTCTTGAGTGTTCTCTGAGTGTTAATCTTGAGTGTTCTCTGAGTGTTACTCTTGAGTGTTCTCTGAGCGTTACTCTTGAGTGTTCTCTGAGTGTTACTCTTGAGTGTTCTCTGAGCGTTACTCTTGAGTGTTCTCTGAGTGTTACTCTTGAGTGTTCTCTGAGTGTTACTCTTGAGTGTTCTCTGAGCGTTACTCTTGAGTGTTCTCTGAGCGTTACTCTTGAGTGTTCTCTGAGCGTTACTCTTGAGTGTTCTCTGAGTGTTACTCTTGAGTGTTCTCTGAGTGTTACTCTTGAGTGTTCTCTGAGTGTTACTCTTGAGTGTTCTCTGAGTGTTACTCTTGAGTGTTCTCTGAGTGTTACTCTTGAGTGTTCTCTGAGTGTTACTCTTGAGTGTTCTCTGAGTGTTACTCTTGAGTGTTCTCTGAGCGTTACTCTTGAGTGTTCTCTGAGTGTTACTCTTGAGTGTTCTCTGAGTGTTACTCTTGAGTGTTCTCTGAGTGTTACTCTTGAGTGTTCTCTGAGTGTTACTCTTGAGTGTTCTCTGAGCGTTTCTCTTGAGTGTTCTCTGAGTGTTACTCTTGAGTGTTCTCTGAGTGTTACTCTTGAGTGTTCTCTGAGTGTTTCTCTTGAGTGTTCTCTGAGTGTTACTCTTGAGTGTTCTCTGAGCGTTACTCTTGAGTGTTCTCTGAGTGTTACTCTTGAGTGTTCTCTGAGCGTTACTCTTGAGTGTTCTCTGAGCGTTACTCTTGAGTGTTCTCTGAGTGTTACTCTTGAGTGTTCTCTGAGTGTTACTCTTGAGTGTTCTCTGAGCGTTACTCTTGAGTGTTCTTTGAGTGTTACTCTTGAGTGTTCTCTGAGTGTTACTCTTGAATGTTCTCTGAGCGTTACTCTTGAGTGTTCTCTGAGTGTTACTCTTGAATGTTCTCTGAGCGTTACTCTTGAGTGTTCTCTGAGTGTTACTCTTGAGTGTTCTCTGAGTGTTACTCTTGAGTGTTCTCTGAGCGTTACTCTTGAGTGTTCTCTGAGCGTTACTCTTGAGTGTTCTCTGAGTGTTACTCTTGAGTGTTCTCTGAGTGTTACTCTTGAGTGTTCTCTGAGTGTTACTCTTGAGTGTTCTCTGAGTGTTACTCTTGAGTGTTACTCTTGAGTGTTCTCTGAGTGTTACTCTTGAGGGTTCTCTGAGCGTTACTCTTGAGTGTTCTCTGAGTGTTACTCTTGAGTGTTCTCTGAGTGTTACTCTTGAGTGTTCTCTGAGGGTTACTCTTGATGTTCTCTGAGTGTTACTCTTGAGTGTTACTCTTGAGTGTTCCTCTTGAGTGTTCTCTGAGTGTTACTCTTGAGTGTTCTCTGAGTGTTACTCTTGAGTGTTCTCTGAGTGTTACTCTTGAGTGTTCTCTGAGTGTTACTCTTGAGTGTTCTCTTGAGTGTTACTCTTGAGTGTTCTCTGAGTGTTACTCTTGAGTGTTCTCTGAGTGTTCTCTGAGTGTTCTCTGAGTGTTACTCTTGAGTGTTACTCTTGAGTGTTCCTCTTGAGTGTTCTCTGAGTGTTACTCTTGAGTGTTCTCTGAGTGTTACTCTTGAGTGTTCTCTGAGTGTTACTCTTGAGTGTTCTCTGAGTGTTACTCTTGAGTGTTCTCTGAGTGTTACTCTTGAGTGTTCTCTTGAGTGTTACTCTTGAGTGTTCTCTGAGTGTTACTCTTGAGTGTTCTCTGAGTGTTACTCTTGAGTGTTCTCTGAGTGTTACTCTTGAGTGTTCTCTTGAGTGTTACTCTTGAGTGTTCTCTGAGCGTTACTCTTGAGTGTTCTCTGAGTGTTACTCTTGAGTGTTCTCTGAGTGTTACTCTAGAGTGTTCTCTGAGTGTTACTCTTGAGTGTTCTCTGAGCGTTACTCTTGAGTGTTCTCTGAGTGTTACTCTTGAGTGTTCTCTGAGAATTACTCTTGAGTGTTCTCTGAGTGTTACTCTTGAGTGTTCTCTGAGCGTTACTCTTGAGTGTTCTCTGAGCGTTACTCTTGAGTGTTCTCTGAGTGTTACTCTTGAGTGTTCTCTGAGTGTTACTCTTGAGTGTTCTCTGAGTGTTACTCTTGAGTGTTCTCTGAGCGTTACTCTTGAGTGTTCTCTGAGTGTTACTCTTGAGTGTTCTCTGAGTGTTACTCTTGAGTGTTCTCTGAGCGTTACTCTTGAGTGTTCTCTGAGTGTTACTCTTGAGTGTTCTCTGAGTGTTACTCTTGAGTGTTCTCTGAGTGTTACTCTTGAGTGTTCTCTGAGTGTTACTCTTGAGTGTTCTCTGAGTGTTACTCTTGAGTGTTCTCTGAGCGTTACTCTTGAGTGTTCTCTGAGTGTTACTCTTGAGTGTTCTCTGAGTGTTACTCTTGAGTGTTCTCTGAGTGTTACTCTTGAGTGTTCTCTGAGCGTTACTCTTGAGTGTTCTCTGAGTGTTACTCTTGAGTGTTCTCTGAGTGTTACTCTTGAGTGTTCTCTGAGTGTTACTCTTGAGTGTTCTCTGAGCGTTACTCTTGAGTGTTCTCTGAGTGTTACTCTTGAGTGTTCTCTGAGTGTTACTCTTGAGTGTTCTCTGAGCGTTACTTAAGCGTTACTCTGAGAACGTTCCCGGTTAGCTGGATATATTGATCTGAATAACGACACTATTGTCATCACTAGAGCTGATTTACACATTAAACTGATCTGATCTGAATTCTGACTCTATTGTCTCAGCAGAATCTGAATGCGTCTCATATCTGAAGTGTGTGTCGTTGGTTCTGTCTGTACTGTATAAAGCGCTGTAGGAATAAAGCTTCAGATCTCTTACCCAGCAGCACCAGTGTTTTCCTCTTGAATGCGGGCAGCTTCACCACCTCTTCATACGTCACCAGATCTAGTTGGTCAAAGACTGGAGGAAAGAGAGAGAGGGTCAGCGAGTGAGTGATGCGTATGGACACAGGAAATGATGTCAATGATGAGACATGCTGAGATGAATTCTGGGTTTGCTTTAAATCATCTTTTAATGAAACAAATGTTGCGTGAGAATGAGATTCTGTCCTCATTTACTCAGTTTATCAGAATGCTCATGCTGCTCTTTTACAACAAAACCTGATGGAATACAGCGCAGCACATCCTGTGTGTGTGTGTGTGTGTGTGTGTGTGTGTGTGTGTGTGTGTGTGTGTGTGTGTGTGTGTGCTCATGCGTGTTCAGAGCGAGTGAATGATGAGCAGTGATGGAGAGCTACTGCTGTGAAGGCTGGAACACACCACACCACATCTGCACATCTGGATGTTCTGCGGCAGATGTTTTGAGCTGATTTATGATCAGTCATAGGTCAGTCCATTAGCGTGTGACTAGCATGTGACTAGCGTGTGACTAGCGTGTTCAGATGTCGTGCGGTGTCTTCCAGCGTGTCATTCTGCAGTCCGTCCACACTGACATTACACAGGAAGTGGCTGAAGCTCCACCGCAACACAACACTGTCAATCACATCCACTGACTCCACAAACACACACTCATGTCATCACTCGCTGACAAACAACAAAACAACAAAACAACAAAACACAGCCGCCGTTCGACACTTCGGAAGACAAGAAGCAAAAGATGATCCACACGATTAGTTACTTACATGCGGGGGGGCCATTAAGGGAAGACAGCGTGTAAAATGGACAGGGGTCAGTTAAACACACATTACAGTACAACACAACTGACACACACACACACACACACGCGTGTACGAGCCATCCAGCTCCACACGCCACTCAACAGTATGACATCATCATCATCAGAGAAATCAGCACAAAAACAGGCATTAGATCACATTATTATTCTCTCACAGGAAGCGACTGAAGCTCCATGGCAACACCTGTCAATCACATCCACTGACTTCAACAACACTCATTTCATTACGATCAGCCACTCATATTCACTCATAATACCATAATCCTGTAAATATGGCTATTCTGATTTAACCCTTACTGTGTCTTTATACTTTTTAATATGTTTATTATTTACTGTTGTTATTATTATTGTGTGTTTTGTTGCTTGCACACTTGCTTCCTTCTGATTCTGATCATTTGTTATTGTTAATATATAATATTAATAATGTATGCACACACACTATAT
>NC_137110.1:52724549-52734549 GCF_949357685.1 Gobio gobio | reverse complement strand
AAAATATCTTCATTTGTGTCTGAAGATGAACGGAGGTCTGACGGGTGTCCAACCACATGAGGCTCAGTCATTAATCACACAATTTACAGGTTTGGGTGAACTAACCCTTTAATATCTTCATGTCTGGCTCTGGTTTTATCTCTCATGATTGTCTGGTTTGTTTCTGCCTGATTGAGTAAAGGGTTATAGTAACAACACTGACTTTACTCCACTCTTTGTCTGTTTTTAAGATGTCATTGTTACAGTAATAATGATTAAACTCATGTTCTTACTCCAGCGTTAGTTTCATAAATCAGTAAGAGTGTGTGTGTGTGTGTGTGTGTACCATGGGCTCGGTCTCACTGTGAGTGTGTCATGAATCAGTAAGAGTCCGTGTTCTTCTGGAACTGCACCAGCCGCACACACGTGACGTTCTCCAGGTCCAGGTGTGTGTGTGTGTGTGTGTGTGTGTGAGTGTGTGTACCATGGGCTCGTCCGTGTTCTTCTGGAACTGCACCAGCCGCACACGCGTGACGTTCTCCAGGTCCAGGTCTCCGTTGATGCTCTCGGGCGAGTCTCCGTTGAGGTACGGGGATGTGGGCGGAGGCGTGACCCGCAGAGCCTCATCACTGTAAACCTCATGAGCAACGACATCATGCGTCTGCAGCAGCGCCTGCGACAGGAAGCACAGCGGCAGCCAATGAGCAATCAGCCTTCAGCAGCACTGCGTGTGTGCGTTTGTTTGTTTGTCTGTGTATGTGAGTGCGTGTGTGCGTGTGTGTGTGTGTGTGTTTGTTTGTTTGTCTGTGTATGTGAGTGCGTGTGTGTGTGTGTGTGTGTGTGTGCGTGTGTGTGTGTGTGTGTGTGTGCGTTTGTTTGTTTGTCTGTGTATGTGAGTGCGTGTGTGTGTGTGTGTGTGTGTGTGTGTGCGTTTGTTTGTTTGTCTGTGTATGTGAGTGTGTGTGTGCGTGTGTGTGTGTGTGCGTTTGTTTGTTTGTCTGTGTATGTGAGTGCGTGTGTGTGTGTGTGTGCGTTTGTTTGTTTGTCTGTGTATGTGAGTGCGTGTGTGTGTGTGTGTGTGTGTGCGTTTGTTTGTTTGTCTGTGTATGTGAGTGTCTGTGTGTGTGTGTGTGTGTGTGCGTTTGTTTGTTTGTCTGTGTATGTGAGTGTCTGTGTGTGTGTGTGTGTGTGTGTGTGTGTGTGTGTGTGTGTGCGTTTGTTTGTTTGTCTGTGTATGTGAGTGCGTGTGTGTGTGTGTGTGTGTGTGTGTGTGCGTTTGTTTGTTTGTCTGTGTATGTGTATGTGAGTGTCTGTGTGTGTGTGTGTGTGTGTGTGTGTGTGTGTGTGTGTGTGTGTGTGTTCTGCCGTCACATCATCATCTGCTGCACATCGGTGGCGGTCGAGGAGATTCCCTCCTTCCATGTAAAGCGCTTTGAGTACCCAGAAAGCGCTATATAGATGTTTATATTTATTATTATTATTATTATTATCTGGGGTGATCTGTGTTCCTCTCGCTGAAGCTTGTGTGTGTGTGTGTGTGTGTGTGTGTGTGTGTGTGTGTGTGTGTGTGTGTGTGTGTGTGTGACACATCCTGTGACTCAAACAGGTCCTGTGGTTTCGATCGCTTCGACTCACCATGAAGTGCGGCTGCGTCAGAATTCTCTTCAGCTCTTTAGCCTCCATGTTCTCGGGGTAACAGGACAGCGTCTCCAACACCTGCGGAAGAAGAGCATCATCATCATCATCATCATCATCATCATAATAATAATATATGCCTTATGCAATAACACAAGCGTCTGCATGCTTCGGGACTGTTTGTGTGTGATTAGTGTATGTACAGGTGCTGGTCATGTAATTAAAATATCATCAAAAAGTTGATTTATTTCACTAATTCCGTTCAAAAAGTGAAACTTGTATATTATATTCATTCATTACACACAGACTGATATATTTCAAATGTTTATTTATTTTAATTTTGATGATTATAACGGACAACTAAGGAAAATCCCAAATACAGTATCTCAGAAAATGAGAATATTGTGAAAAGGTTGAATATTGAAGGCACTCTAATCAGCTGATGAACTCACAACACCTGCAAAGGCCTTTAAATGGTCTCTCAGTCTAGTTCTGTAGGCCACACAATCATGGGGAAGAAGCTGACCTGACAGCTGTCCAAAAGACGACCTTTGACCCCTTGCACAAGGAGGGCAAGACACACAAGGTCATTGCAGAAGAGGCTGGCTGTTCTCAGAGCTCTGTGTCCAAGCACATTAATAGAGAGGCGAAGGGAAGGAAAAGATGTGCTAGAAAAAAGTGTACGAGCAATAGGGATAACCGCACCCTGGAGAGGATTGAGAAACAAAACCCATTCAAAAATGTGGGGGAGATTCACAAAGAGTGGACTGGAGCTGGAGTCAGTGCTTCAAGAACCTCTACACACAGACGTATGACAGACATGGGTTTCAGCTGTCGCTCTCTTGACCAACAGACAGCGTCAGAAGCGTCTCGCCTGGGCTAAAGACAGACAGGACTGGACTGAGTGGCCAGAGTTATGTTCTCTGATGAAGTCAATCAGGGTCCAGAGGCTGGAGGAAGAGAGGAGAGGCACACAATCCACACTGCTGGAGCTCCAGTGTAAAGTTTCCACAGTCAGTGATGGTTTGGGGTGCCATGTCATGCGCTGGTGTTGGTCCGCTGTGTTTTCTGAGGTCAGAGGTCAACGCAGCCGTATACCAGGAAGTTTTAGAGCACTTCCTGCTGCTGACCAACTTTATGGAGGTGCAGATTTCATTTTCCAGCAGGACTGGGACCAGCACACAGTGCCACAGCAACCAGTGCCGGGTTTAAGGACCATGGTATCCCTGTTCCTGATTGGCCAGCAAACTCACCTGACCTTAACCCCATAGAACATCTGAAGAGGAAGATGAGATCTGCAGAAGAGCTGAAGGCCACTAATCAGAGCCACCTGGGCTCATAACACCTGAGCAGAGCCTCAGTCTGATCTCCTCATCCGCATCGCTGCAGTAATTCAGGCTAAACCAGCTGAGCAGCGAGTGCTGGACATGCTCACACTCTTCAGTCGGCCAAGGTTTCAAAAAATCCTTTCTTTGTATTGGTCTTAAAGGGATCCCCTGGTGTTAAGACTTGTATGGCTTAATATAACATAAATGATGTCTCCTAATGAAATATGTAGTAGAAAACCCATGAAAGATCCACGTTATTTAAAAAATCCATAATATTTGGACAATGGGCGGCCATTTTGTTTGCGTTCTAGGTCAATGACGTGGAATGGCTGCACTCTGCAATCCACTGGCTCTACCCGCAGCTAATCTTACCACAACACAACTCGAAAAGTGTTTCAGAGGTAAACAAAACCCATTTAAAACACACTCAAACACACAAACTCTCTCACAAACACTCATACACACTAACAGATCGGCGCGCGTACGCGCTCACACACACACACACACACATCTGACAGACTGCAGTCTCAATCGAGATGTGTTATGGGCTAACCTCGTCAGTGTGAAGTGTGAAGTCGGACAGCTGTTGTGTGTACGTCGGCTGTACACTCGTTATTGTGGTGCAGTGTGAGATTGAATGAGTGCACTCAATAACCACTATGGTTTCGGCCACTGGCTGTCCCCTAAAATAATGCCCTATTTAGGGTATAGCACGATTTCGGATTCAGCCAGGTAGTGCTGGCCTGCCGAATCAGAACCAGGTGACAAACTAGGCAAGTCAACCTCAAGTATAACATTACAGCTGTTTGAGCGTGTGTGTGTGTGTGTGTGCGCGTGCACAGTGCGTGGATGTGTGTGTGTGTGTGTGTGTGTGTGTGTGTGTTAGCGCACGCGCGCCGATCTGTTCTGTGTGTGTGAGAGTTTGTGTGCACATGTGTTTTAAATGCAATCACAAAGCAATTCATTGGTTTTATTAAACTCTGACACATTTTTCGAGTTGTGTTGGAGATGGTGGGCCAGTGGGTTAAACCACTGAACTGGTATACAGAAGGTTACTGGTTCTATCCCAGTGGTCTCCACCAGTGTGTCCTTGAGTAAGGCACTTTACTCCACGTTGCTCCAGGGGGATTGTCCCTGTAATAAGGGACTGTAAGTCGCTTCGGATAAAAGCGTCTGCCAAATGCATAAATGTAAATGTGTTGTGGTAAGATTAGCTGCGGGTAGAGCCAGTGGATTGCAGAGTGCAGCCATTCCACGTCATCGACCTAGAACGCAAACAAAATGGCCGCCCATTGTCCAAATATATAATGGATTTTTTAAATAACGTGGATCTTTATTGGGTTTTCTACTACATATTTCAGTAGGAGACATCATTTATGTTATATTAAGCCATACAAGTCTTAACACCAGGGGATCCCTTTAATTAATATTCAAATTTTCTGAGACGTTTGACGTCTGCTCTATCGGTGTGTGTGTGTGTGTGTGTGTGTGACGTCTGCGCTGTCGGTGTGTGTGTGTGTGTGTGTGTGACGTCTGCGCTGTCGGTGTGTGTGTGTGACGTCTGCTCTATCGGTGTGTGTGTGTGTGTGTGTGACGTCTGCGCTGTCGGTGTGTGTGTGTGTGACGTCTGCGCTGTCGGTGTGTGTGTGACGTCTGCGCTGTCGGTGTGTGTGTGTGTGTGACGTCTGCGCTGTCGGTGTGTGTGTGTGTGACGTCTGCGCTGTCGGTGTGTGTGTGACGTCTGCGCTGTCGGTGTGTGTGTGTGTGTGACGTCTGCGCTGTCGGTGTGTGTGTGTGTGTGTGACGTCTGCGCTGTCTGTGTGTGTGTGTGACGTCTGCGCTGTCTGTGTGTGTGTGTGTGTGTGACGTCTGCGCTGTCGGTGTGTGTGTGTGTGACGTCTGCGCTGTCGGTGTGTGTGTGTGACGTCTGCGCTGTCGGTGTGTGTGTGTGACGTCTGTGCTGTCGGTGTGTGTGTGACGTCTGCTCTGTCGGTGTGTGTGTGTGTGACGTCTGCGCTGTCGATGTGTGTGTGTGACGTCTGCGCTGTCGGTGTGTGTGTGATGTCTGCGCTGTCGGTGTGTGTGTGACGTCTGCTCTGTCGGTGTGTGTGTGACGTCTGTGCTGTCGGTGTGTGTGTGACGTCTGCGCTGTCGGTGTGTGTGTGGCGTCTGCGCTGTCGGTGTGTGTGTGTGACATCTGCTCTGTCGGTGTGTGTTTGTGTGTGTGACGTCTGCGCTGTTGGTGTGTGTGTGTGACGTCTGCGCTGTCGGTGTGTGTGTGTGTGTGGCGTCTGCTCTGTCGGTGTGTGTGTGTGTGTGTGTGTGTGACGTCTGCGCTGTCGGTATGTGTGTGACGTCTGCTCTGTCGGTGTGTGTGTGTGACGTCTGCGCTGTCGGTATGTGTGTGACGTCTGCTCTGTCGGTGTGTGTGTGTGTGACGTCTGCGCTGTCGGTGTGTGTGTGACGTCTGCTCTGTCGGTGTGTGTGTGTGTGACGTCTGCGCTGTCGGTGTGTGTGTGACGTCTGCTCTGTCGGTGTGTGTGTGTGTGACGTCTGCGCTGTCGATGTGTGTGTGTGACGTCTGCGCTGTCGGTGTGTGTGTGATGTCTGCGCTGTCGGTGTGTGTGTGACGTCTGCTCTGTCGGTGTGTGTGTGACGTCTGTGCTGTCGGTGTGTGTGTGACGTCTGCGCTGTCGGTGTGTGTGTGGCGTCTGCGCTGTCGGTGTGTGTGTGTGTGACATCTGCTCTGTCGGTGTGTGTTTGTGTGTGTGACGTCTGCGCTGTTGGTGTGTGTGTGTGACGTCTGCGCTGTCGGTGTGTGTGTGTGTGTGGCGTCTGCTCTGTCGGTGTGTGTGTGTGTGTGTGTGACGTCTGCGCTGTCGGTATGTGTGTGACGTCTGCTCTGTCGGTGTGTGTGTGTGACGTCTGCGCTGTCGGTATGTGTGTGACGTCTGCTCTGTCGGTGTGTGTGTGTGTGTGACGTCTGCGCTGTCGGTGTGTGTGTGACGTCTGCTCTGTCGGTGTGTGTGTGTGTGACGTCTGCGCTGTCGGTGTGTGTGTGACGTCTGCTCTGTCGGTGTGTGTGTGTGTGACGTCTGCGCTGTCGGTGTGTGTGTGACGCCTGCGCTGTCGGTGTGTGTGTGTGTTTCGTCTGCTCTGTCGGTGTGTGTGTGACGTCTGCGCTGTCGGTGTGTGTGTGACGTCTGCTCTGTCGGTGTGTGTGTGACGTCTGCGCTGTCGGTGTGTGTGTGTGTGACGTCTGCGCTGTCGGTGTGTGTGTGACGTCTGCGCTGTCGGTGTGTGTGTGACGTCTGCGCTGTCGGTGTGTGTGACGTCTGCGCTGTCGGTGTGTGTGTGTGACGTCTGCGCTGTCGGTGTGTGTGTGTGACTTCTGCTCTGTCGGTGTGTGTGTGACGTCTGCGCTGTCGGTGTGTGTGTGACGTCTGCGCTGTCGGTGTGTGTGTGACGTCTGCTCTGTCGGTGTGTGTGTGACGTCTGCGCTGTCTGTGTGTGTGACGTCTGCTCTTTTGGTGTGTGTGTGACGTCTGCTCTGTCGGTGTGTGTGTGATGTCTGCTCTGTCGGTGTGTGTGTGACGTCTGCGCTGTCTGTGTGTGTGACGTCTGCGCTGTCGGTGTGTGTGTGACGTCTGCTCTGTCGGTGTGTGTGACGTCTGCGCTGTCTGTGTGTGTGACGTCTGCGCTGTCTGTGTGTGTGACGTCTGCTCTGTCGGTGTGTGTGTGACGTCTGCTCTGTCGGTGTGTGTGTGATGTCTGCTCTGTCGGTGTGTGTGTGACGTCTGCGCTGTCTGTGTGTGTGACGTCTGCGCTGTCGGTGTGTGTGTGTGTGACATATGCGTTGTCGGTGTGTATGTGACGTCTGCACTGTCGGTGTGTGTGTGTGGCGTCTGCGCTGTCGGTGTGTGTGTGATGTCTGCTCTGTCGGTGTGTGTGTGACGTCTGCGCTGTCGGTGTGTGTGTGACGTCTGCTCTGTCGGTGTGTGTGTGACGTGTGTGTGTGACGTCTGCTCTGTCGGTGTGTGTGTGACGTCTGCTCTGTCGGTGTGTGTGACGTCTGCGCTGTCGGTGTGTGTGTGACGTCTGCTCTGTCGGTGTGTGTGTGATGTCTGCTCTGTCGGTGTGTGTGTGACGTCTGCGCTGTCGGTGTGTGTGTGACGTCTGCTCTGTCGGTGTGTGTGTGTGACGTCTGCTCTGTCGGTGTGTGTGTGACGTCTGCGCTGTCGGTGTGTGTGTGACGTCTACGCTGTCGGTGTGTGTGTGACGTCTGCGCTGTCGGTGTGTGTGTGACGTCTACGCTGTCGGTGTGTGTGTGTGACGTCTGCTCTGTCGGTGTGTGTGTGACGTCTGCTCTGTCGGTGTGTGTGTGACGTCTGCGCTGTCGGTGTGTGTGTGACGTCTACGCTGTCGGTGTGTGTGTGACGTCTGCGCTGTCGGTGTGTGTGTGTGTGACGTCTGCGCTGTCGGTGTGTGTGTGTGACGTCTACGCTGTCGGTGTGTGTGTGTGACGTCTGCTCTGTCGGTGTGTGTGTGTGACGTCTACGCTGTCGGTGTGTGTGTGTGACGTCTGCTCTGTCGGTGTGTGTGTGACGTCTGCGCTGTCGGTGTGTGTGTGACGTCTGCGCTGTCGGTGTGTGTGTGACGTCTGCGCTGTCGGTGTGTGTGTGACGTCTGCGCTGTCGGTGTGTGTGTGACGTCTACGCTGTCGGTGTGTGTGTGACGTCTGCGCTGTCGGTGTGTGTGTGACGTCTGCTCTGACGGTGTGTGTGACGTCTGCGCTGTCGGTGTGTGTGTGACGTCTGCTCTGTCGGTGTGTGTGTGACGTCTGCTCTGTCGGTGTGTGTGTGACGTCTGCTCTGTCGGTGTGTGTGACGTCTGCGCTGTCGGTGTGTGTGTGACGTCTGCTCTGTCGGTGTGTGTGTGATGTCTGCTCTGTCGGTGTGTGTGTGACGTCTGCGCTGTCGGTGTGTGTGTGACGTCTGCTCTGTCGGTGTGTGTGTGACGTCTGCTCTGACGGTGTGTGTGACGTCTGCGCTGTCGGTGTGTGTGTGGCGTCTGCGCTGTCGGTGTGTGTGTGACGTCTGCTCTGTCGGTGTGTGTGTGACGTCTGCTCTGTCGGTGTGTGTGACGTCTGCGCTGTCGGTGTGTGTGTGACGTCTGCTCTGTCGGTGTGTGTGTGATGTCTGCTCTGTCGGTGTGTGTGTGACGTCTGCGCTGTCGGTGTGTGTGTGACGTCTGCTCTGTCGGTGTGTGTGTGACGTCTGCTCTGTCGGTGTGTGTGTGACGTCTGCTCTGTCGGTGTGTATGACGTCTGCGCTGTCGGTGTGTGTGTGACGTCTGCTCTGTCGGTGTGTGTGTGATGTCTGCTCTGTCGGTGTGTGTGTGACGTCTGCGCTGTCGGTGTGTGTGTGACGTCTGCTCTGTCGGTGTGTGTGTGTGACGTCTGCTCTGTCGGTGTGTGTGTGACGTCTGCGCTGTCGGTGTGTGTGTGACGTCTACGCTGTCGGTGTGTGTGTGACGTCTGCGCTGTCGGTGTGTGTGTGACGTCTACGCTGTCGGTGTGTGTGTGTGACGTCTGCTCTGTCGGTGTGTGTGTGACGTCTGCTCTGTCGGTGTGTGTGTGACGTCTGCGCTGTCGGTGTGTGTGTGACGTCTACGCTGTCGGTGTGTGTGTGACGTCTGCGCTGTCGGTGTGTGTGTGTGTGACGTCTGCGCTGTCGGTGTGTGTGTGTGACGTCTACGCTGTCGGTGTGTGTGTGTGACGTCTGCTCTGTCGGTGTGTGTGTGTGACGTCTACGCTGTCGGTGTGTGTGTGTGACGTCTGCTCTGTCGGTGTGTGTGTGACGTCTGCGCTGTCGGTGTGTGTGTGACGTCTGCGCTGTCGGTGTGTGTGTGTGACGTCTGCGCTGTCGGTGTGTGTGTGTGACGTCTACGCTGTCGGTGTGTGTGTGTGACGTCTGCTCTGTCGGTGTGTGTGTGACGTCTGCGCTGTCGGTGTGTGTGTGACGTCTGCGCTGTCGGTGTGTGTGTGACGTCTGCGCTGTCGGTGTGTGTGTGACGTCTGCGCTGTCGGTGTGTGTGTGACGTCTACGCTGTCGGTGTGTGTGTGACGTCTGCGCTGTCGGTGTGTGTGTGACGTCTGCGCTGTCGGTGTGTGTGTGACGTCTGCGCTGTCGGTGTGTGTGTGACGTCTACGCTGTCGGTGTGTGTGTGACGTCTGCGCTGTCGGTGTGTGTGTGACGTCTGCGCTGTCGGTGTGTGTGTGTGACGTCTGCGCTGTCGGTGTGTGTGTGACGTCTGCGCTGTCGGTGTGTGTGTGTGACGTCTGCGCTCACACTGACCTCTTTGGCTCTCTGGACGGCGTCGCTGGGAGGATTCCTGATCTGAGGCGACGAGCGGGTGTTGATCTTATCATACAGCTGAAACACACACACACACACAGCTCATCATCACAGGAGACCAGCAGCAGAACCACAAACACACACACACACACACACAGCTCATCATCACAGGAGACCAGCAGCAGAACCACAAACACACACACACACACACACACACACACACACACACTCACATATCGTGACATCATGATAATGGAAACTAAAGTCGAGCCGTTTTGTACACACACACTTTTGACTAGCGTCTAGACAGTGGGCAGAGAGTGTGTGTCAGAGAGTGTGTGTGTCACTACATGACTAGCACACAAGAGCCACTGCCAATCAAACTTACTGTAATTAAACAGACAAACTAAATACAGGACGAGCTTATAAATGTCACATGATTCCAATCTTTATTTCCCGTCAGTGAGCGTCTGAAGCTGTGTGTGTGTGTGTGTGTGTGTGTGTGTGTGTGTGTGTGTGTGTGTGTGTGTGTGTGTGTGTGTGTGTGTGTGTGTGTGTGTGTGTGTGTGTGTGTGTGTGTGTGTGTGTGTGTGTGAGAGTGAGAGTATGTGTGTGTGAGTGAGTATGTGTGTGTGTGTGTGTGTGTGTGAGTGGGCATGTTTTTGAGAAATATCAGGACACAAATGTGTTTAATGACATGGG
>NC_137110.1:52704549-52722049 GCF_949357685.1 Gobio gobio | reverse complement strand
GTGACACTAGTGTTTCAGTGCCAGCGTGACACTAGTGTTTCAGTGCCAGCGTGTTTCAGTGCCAGCGTGACACTAGTGTTTCAGTGCCAGCGTGACACTAGTGTTTCAGTGCCAGCGTGACACTAGTGTTTCAGTGCCAGCGTGTTTCAGTGCCAGCGTGACACTAGTGTTTCAGTGCCAGCGTGACACTAGTGTTTCAGTGCCAGCGTGACACTAGTGTTTCAGTGCCAGAGTGACTGCCAGCGTGACACTAGTGTTTCAGTGCCAGCGTGACACTAGTGTTTCAGTGCCAGCGTGACACTAGTGTTTCAGTGCCAGCGTGACACTAGTGTGTTTCAGTGCCAGCGTGACACTAGTGTTTCAGTGCCAGCGTGACACTAGTGTTTCAGTGCCAGCGTGACACTAGTGTTTCAGTGCCAGAGTGACACTAGTGTTTCAGTGCCAGAGTGACACTAGTGTTTCAGTGCCAGCGTGACACTAGTGTTTCAGTGCCAGAGTGACACTAGTGTTTCAGTGCCAGCGTGACACTAGTGTTTCAGTGCCAGCGTGACACTAGTGTTTCAGTGCCAGCGTGACACTAGTGTTTCAGTGCCAGAGTGACACTAGTGTTTCAGTGCCAGAGTGACACTAGTGTTTCAGTGCCAGCGTGACACTAGTGTTTCAGTGCCAGAGTGACACTAGTGTTTCAGTGCCAGCGTGACACTAGTGTTTCAGTGCCAGCGTGACACTAGTGTTTCAGTGCCAGAGTGACACTAGTGTTTCAGTGCCAGCGTGACACTAGTGTTTCAGTGCCAGCGTGACACTAGTGTTTCAGTGCCAGTGACACTAGTGTTTCAGTGCCAGCGTGACACTAGTGTTTCAGTGCCAGCGTGACACTAGTGTTTCAGTGCCAGAGTGACACTAGTGTTTCAGTGCCAGCGTGACACTAGTGTTTCAGTGCCAGTGACACTAGTGTTTCAGTGCCAGAGTGACACTAGTGTTTCAGTGCCAGAGTGACACTAGTGTTTCAGTGCCAGCGTGACACTAGTGTTTCAGTGCCAGCGTGACACTAGTGTTTCAGTGCCAGCGTGACACTAGTGTTTCAGTGCCAGTGTGACACTAGTGTTTCAGTGCCAGTGTGACACTAGTGTTTCAGTGCCAGTGTGACACTAGTGTTTCAGTGCCAGCGTGACACTAGTGTTTCAGTGCCAGCGTGACACTAGTGTTTCAGTGCCAGAGTGACACTAGTGTTTCAGTGCCAGTGTGACACTAGTGTTTCAGTGCCAGCGTGACACTAGTGTTTCAGTGCCAGAGTGACACTAGTGTTTCAGTGCCAGCGTGACACTAGTGTTTCAGTGCCAGCGTGACACTAGTGTTTCAGTGCCAGAGTGACACTAGTGTTTCAGTGCCAGAGTGACACTAGTGTTTCAGTGCCAGCGTGACACTAGTGTTTCAGTGCCAGAGTGACACTAGTGTTTCAGTGCCAGCGTGACACTAGTGTTTCAGTGCCAGCGTGACACTAGTGTTTCAGTGCCAGAGTGACACTAGTGTTTCAGTGCCAGTGTGACACTAGTGTTTCAGTGCCAGCGTGACACTAGTGTTTCAGTGCCAGCGTGACACTAGTGTTTCAGTGCCAGCGTGACACTAGTGTTTCAGTGCCAGCGTGACTCTAGTGTTTCAGTGCCAGAGTGACACTAGTGTTTCAGTGCCAGAGTGACACTAGTGTTTCAGTGCCAGCGTGACACTAGTGTTTCAGTGCCAGTGACACTAGTGTTTCAGTGCCAGCGTGACACTAGTGTTTCAGTGCCAGCGTGACACTAGTGTTTCAGTGCCAGAGTGACACTAGGCAAGGCAAGGCAAGGCAAGTTTATTTGTATAGCACATTTCATACACAGTGGCAATTCAAAGTGCTTTACACAGAAATGAAATAAAAATATTACAGTTATAATAGGAATTTAAAGAAATAAAAAATAAAGAAAATATTGAAAGATAAAAATAAAGAGTATAATTAAAAATAAAAATAAAAACAGGGTTAAATTTAAGCATATAAATTAAAATGCAAGCAGTTCGGACAGCACGTACAGTGGCACAGCTCATTCAGTAAATGCACAGCTAAACAGATGTGTTTTGAGTCTGGATTTGAAAGTGGCTACTGTTGGAGCACATCTGATCTGTTCAGGAAGCTGGTTCCAGCTACGGCTGGCATAATAGCTAAAAGCAGACTCTCCTTGCTTTGAGTGAACCCTTGGTATTTCTAATTGACTTGATCCTGATGATCTGAGTGATCTGTTGGGTTTGTATTTAATCAGCATATCTGCAATGTATTGAGGTCCTAGGTCATTGAGTGATTTATATACAAGTAATAGCACTTTAAAATCGATCCTAAATGTAACTGGAAGCCAGTGTAAAGATCTGAGGACTGGTGTGATATGGTCATGTTTTCTGGTTCGGCTCAGGATCCTGGCAGCAGCGTTCTGTATGAGCTGCAGCTGTCTAATGGTCTTTTTGGGAAGGCCGGTGAGAAGACCATTACAATAGTCCACCCTACTGGTAATAAAAGCATGAACGAGTTTCTCTAAGTCTTGCCTGGAAACAAAGCATCTAATTCTTGATATATTTTTGAGATGATAGTAAGCGGATTTAGTTATTGCTTTGACATGACTATTGAAACTCAGGTCTGACTCCAAAATCACACCAAGATTCCTGACTTGATTTTTTGATTTCAGGCCTTTAGCCTCAAGATATGCATTCACCTTCAGAATTTCATCTTTGTTTCCAAATGTAGTAATTTCAGTTTTGTCTTTGTTTAACTGAAGAAAGTTTTGGCACATCCAACTGTTAACTTCATCAATGCATTTACATAGAGAGTCAATGGGGCTGTAGTCATTAGGTGATATGGCTAAGTAGATCTGGGTGTCGTCAGCATAGCTGTGGTAAGCCATTTTGTTATTTTTCATTATTTGGCTGAGTGGCAGCATGTACAGGTTGAATAGGAGTGGTGCAAGAATTGACCCTTGTGGGACTCCGCATGTCATGGATGTCCACTCAGACTTATGGTCACCTATACTCACATAATAACCTCTCCCTTCTAAGTATGACCTGAACCATTTGATGACCATTCCAGAAAGCCCAACCCAATTTTCTAGCCTGTCAAGAAGTATGTTGTGGTCAACAGTGTCGAATGCAGCACTGAGGTCCAGTAGTACCAGAATTGATGTTTTGCCTGTATCTGTATTGAGGCGAATATCATTTATTATCTTAATGAGGGCCGTCTCTGTGCTGTGATGCGGTCGGAAACCAGATTGAAAATTGTCAAAGTATCCGTTTGAGCTTAAGAATTTGTTCAGCTGACTGAAAACAACTTTTTCAATGATCTTGCCTATGAAGGGGAGATTTGAGATTGGTCTGTAGTTGCTCAATATGGAGTTATCCAGATTTCTCTTTTTCAGGAGAGGCTTAACTACTGCGGTTTTAAGGGAGTTTGGAAAAGTCCCAGAAAGAAGTGAGGCGTTTACCACTTCTAGGAGATCTGCTTCTAAACAGTTAAACACACTTTTGAAAAAAAAAGTAGGGAGTGTGTCAAGGGCGCAGGTTGATGTTTTAAGGTGCTGTACTGTTTCTTCTAAAATTTTACCATCAATTGCTTCGAAATCAGTCATAGTAACTTTCTGAGGCTGTGGTCTGATCTGATTCACCTCAGAGCAACTAAACGATGTGCTGATCGCATTTCTGATATTAATGATTTTCTCGGAGAAGAAGGAAGCAAACTCACTGCATTTGCTGTCTGAGAGCATTTCACTGGGAATGTGACTCGGGGGGTTTGTTAGTCTCTCTACAGTAGCAAAAAGAGTGCGCGTGTTGTTTATGTTTCTGTTTATAATATTTGAAAAGAAGGTCTGTCTAGCTTTGCCTAGTTCCACATTGAAAGCACGAAGACTGTCTTTATAGATCTTATAATGGACTACAAGTTTTGTCTTTCGCCACATGCGTTCCGATTTCCTGCATTGTCTTTTCATTAATTGCACTTCTGTTGAGTTTCTCCAAGGTGCTTTTTGTTTGCCACTCTTTTTCCTGGCTTTTACAGGAGCAATATCATCAATTACACCCTTAACTTTTGAGTTAAAAGAGTCAAGGAGAAAATCAACAGAGTCTGCAGATATGCTTGGTGTTAGAGATATAGCCTTCATAAACAGCACACTAGTGTTCTCATTTAAGCATCTCTTTTTGATAGAGACAGATCTGGTTTCAATGGCAGTAGAGATTGATATATCAAAGAAAATACAGAAATGATCAGACATTGCCACATCCTTAATAACTATTGATGAAATGTTTAGCCCCTTACTGATAAGTAAATCTAGAGTGTGTCCACGATCATGTGTGGGTCCGTGAACATGTTGTGTCAAATCAAAAGTGTTAAGAACAGTCATGAGATCTTTTGTTGTACTGGATTCAGCATTGTCAGTGTTTCAGTGCCAGCGTGACACTAGTGTTTCAGTGCCAGTGACACTAGTGTTTCAGTGCCAGAGTGACACTAGTGTTTCAGTGCCAGAGTGACACTAGTGTTTCAGTGCCAGCGTGACACTAGTGTTTCAGTGCCAGCGTGACACTAGTGTTTCAGTGCCAGCGTGACACTAGTGTTTCAGTGCCAGCGTGACACTAGTGTTTCAGTGCCAGCGTGACACTAGTGTTTCAGTGCCAGAGTGACACTAGTGTTTCAGTGCCAGAGTGACACTAGTGTTTCAGTGCCAGCGTGACACTAGTGTTTCAGTGCCAGCGTGACACTAGTGTTTCAGTGCCAGTGTGACACTAGTGTTTCAGTGCCAGCGTGACACTAGTGTTTCAGTGCCAGTGACACTAGTGTTTCAGTGCCAGCGTGACACTAGTGTTTCAGTGCCAGTGACACTAGTGTTTCAGTGCCAGAGTGACACTAGTGTTTCAGTGCCAGAGTGACACTAGTGTTTCAGTGCCAGCGTGACACTAGTGTTTCAGTGCCAGCGTGACACTAGTGTTTCAGTGCCAGCGTGACACTAGTGTTTCAGTGCCAGCGTGACACTAGTGTTTCAGTGCCAGCGTGACACTAGTGTTTCAGTGCCAGCGTGACACTAGTGTTTCAGTGCCAGAGTGACACTAGTGTTTCAGTGCCAGAGTGACACTAGTGTTTCAGTGCCAGCGTGACACTAGTGTTTCAGTGCCAGTGACACTAGTGTTTCAGTGCCAGAGTGACACTAGTGTTTCAGTGCCAGAGTGACACTAGTGTTTCAGTGCCAGCGTGACTCTAGTGTTTCAGTGCCAGCGTGACACTAGTGTTTCAGTGCCAGAGTGACACTAGTGTTTCAGTGCCAGCGTGACACTAGTGTTTCAGTGCCAGCGTGACACTAGTGTTTCAGTGCCAGAGTGACACTAGTGTTTCAGTGCCAGCGTGACACTAGTGTTTCAGTGCCAGAGTGACACTAGTGTTTCAGTGCCAGAGTGACACTAGTGTTTCAGTGCCAGCGTGACACTAGTGTTTCAGTGCCAGCGTGACACTAGTGTTTCAGTGCCAGAGTGACACTAGTGTTTCAGTGCCAGCGTGACACTAGTGTTTCAGTGCCAGAGTGACACTAGTGTTTCAGTGCCAGAGTGACACTAGTGTTTCAGTGCCAGCGTGACACTAGTGTTTCAGTGCCAGCGTGACTCTAGTGTTTCAGTGCCAGAGTGACACTAGTGTTTCAGTGCCAGCGTGATACTAGTGTTTCAGTGCCAGAGTGACACTAGTGTTTCAGTGCCAGAGTGACACTAGTGTTTCAGTGCCAGAGTGACACTAGTGTTTCAGTGCCAGCGTGACTCTAGTGTTTCAGTGCCAGTGTGACTCTAGTGTTTCAGTGCCAGCGTGACTCTAGTGTTTCAGTGCCAGAGTGACACTAGTGTTTCAGTGCCAGTGTGACACTAGTGTTTCAGTGCCAGAGTGACACTAGTGTTTCAGTGCCAGAGTGACACTAGTGTTTCAGTGCCAGAGTGACACTAGTGTTTCAGTGCCAGAGTGACACTAGTGTTTCAGTGCCAGTGTGACACTAGTGTTTCAGTGCCAGAGTGACACTAGTGTTTCAGTGCCAGCGTGACACTAGTGTTTCAGTGCCAGCGTGACACTAGTGTGTTTCAGTGCCAGCGTGACACTAGTGTTTCAGTGCCAGCGTGACACTAGTGTTTCAGTGCCAGAGTGACACTAGTGTGTTTCAGTGCCAGCGTGACACTAGTGTTTCAGTGCCAGCGTGACACTAGTGTTTCAGTGCCAGCGTGACTCTAGTGTTTCAGTGCCAGCGTGACACTAGTGTGTTTCAGTGCCAGCGTGACACTAGTGTTTCAGTGCCAGCGTGACACTAGTGTTTTAGTGCCAGCGTGACACTAGTGTTTCAGTGCCAGAGTGACACTAGTGTTTCAGAGAGAGGGAAACAGAAACACGGGATCAGCAGCTCTGATAGGAACTAACTTGCGCTTCATGGGCAGAATTACACTCTAAATTTTAAACCACATCATATTTACCAGTATTTACTGAAATCTGATGGATTTGAATGTGAACGCAGTGGTGATCATGAACAAACGCCACACACACACAGTCAAACCAACATTTCTCACATGATCACAGTTTATTCGCTATAGTTTAGAATGGAAATAGCTGATAGATTTAGGGTTTCACAACAGATAATACCAGTTTAGCTCAACCAATGAGCAAGCAATACTTCATTTAGTTCATTCTGTGGTCGCATGAGTAATTAAAGAACTAACCCTTCAGCAGAACACGCTCTGGTAATGACTGTGTGATATAATATGTCAGAGTTTCCTTTATTTAGCGGTCCTCACACACCAGAGATGATTATATCTGTGTCTGAGTCGTGTTTGACTGTAAAGCGCTCAGGTGGTCAGGTCACGTCCAGCCTCATGTCCCAGGAAACACTGCAGCGAGTGCGGTTTTACAGAAACACAGCATGCCGCTCTGCTCAGAGGAGGAAGAAACCACAGACCCGCACAGTTACAGGAAGTGAGAGTTAAATTTTGCGACAGAGAAGTGTCTGCTGTTTCTCAATACCAGAGACTTCCTCTGCATTAGACCTGCTGATGGCAGAAATACTCCTCGCATTAGCATCTGTAAGCAGAACAGACCAGAGCGCTTGACTTCCTGCTCAAACATCTGCCTTATCGAATCTCATCCTCATGAGCCGATATCAGCTCATGAACCTCCAGAATGATCCGCGTTCATGAACAACAGGGTTCACCAAGTCAAATTTAAGACTTTTTAAGAGCATTATTCATTCAATTTAAGACCTATTTAAAGGAAATACAGTCATGAAATTACTTGCAAAGTAAATTAATTTATTCAAATTGAACGAATCGATAAACTTGCACATCCCCATAGCTCAATCCCACCAGGACTTCACAATATTTATATTTAAAAAATATATTTATGTGATTTTTGAGATCAAAATGACTGAATTTGTGGTGGTAATTTCCAGAAATGTGCATAATTAGGATACCACATCTACTATATTATGTATTATATTAGATGCACAATAGTCACACATGACAATAGAACGAACCAAATGCATAAATCTTGCTTATTTTGGTATCTTGCCATTATTTCGCGGTGAAAGTACAAATTATGCAGGATCTCAAAAAATGCATTGTTGATTTTTCATTGTATTTAAGTAATCGCAGAAATGCGAAAACCTGGAGGAAGCTGAAGAATAAAATCCATTTGATGTGTTTGTGGTACAATCCGAAACTCAATAATAACACGAAAGCTGATTCGCTGCAATATAAGTTAGATATTGGTCTCATTTGTAGTCGTAATACAGCGAGTTATATTTGGACTAGAGAAGGAAAGAACTACAACAAAACATTCTAAAGTGCAGCAGGATTTCAATGAGCATTAGAGCTAGCGTTGTAGGAAAATTAAGACCTGTTTAAAATGATTTAAGACCTAGAACAGAATAATTCCATGAATTTAAGACTTTTTAACGCCTAAAATTTTGATTCTAGACTATTTAAGACCCAGACCCTGCTCCAATGAGCACAATAATCTGTGCTTTACCCGTTCCAATGGCAATTCATCAAATTAAATCCATTTATTCACCATACACTCGATAGTCAGCAAGAACAATAACTCTAGAGTGTTTAAATACTTTTACATATTCATTATTTTTACATAACCTGCCCTTCAATATTAAATTTATGTTTAAATAAATGTCATTTTATGACAGGGCTGGACTGGCGCTAAAATTCGGCCCTGGACAAACCCAGCCCATGAGTCCCCCGTGAATGTTTTTGCCTTAAATTTACTTAAATTTTACTTTTTTATTTAAAAAAACAGATTTAATATTGCACTTTTGTCACACATTAAAGCACTGATTCTGAGCTAGGATGCATTAAAGTGTCATCATTGACTGACTCGCTAACACAAAAGATGATATTTTAAATTATGTTTGCCTACCATTGGAGAAAATAAAAACAGACTCAAATGATTTTCTTTATGTTACACAGAAATAAATAAATTCTGGTTTGGATGGTTAGGGCGAGAAAATGATCACATTTTGGGTTGAACTAACCCTTTAAAAATAATAATATTTTAGAGTTAACACCTAATCTATATTACGAGGCTCTCATTGAAATAACATTTAATTCAATTTCATTAGAACTATTAAAAAGTTCATAAAACGTTTAATTCATGGGATCCAGGCTTTAAAGCTGTATTAATATTACCCAGATGCCATTGTTCTATAAACATGCTCCTCATATGGTTTCTAAAATAAAGAAATCATAATAAACTAATGAGTTTGTAATAAAGAAATATTGTCAACACATGTAGAAAATACGAAAACAGCCTCAATAAAAGTGATTTATATTCTGCAAAATAATAATAGCAACATTTTTAATAAATACATTTGACTCCGCCCTACTGGAAGTGGAATTAAATTCAAGACAATTCAAAGAAATTCCACACAGTCAATGTTGAATCTCACACACACTCAGTGTTAGGAAAGTTACTTTGGAAATGTAATTGTTACTGTTCTAAGTTACCCATTATTAATGTGGTTTGGATTACTTTATCAATGCAAAGCAATTTTCTTTTAATATGATTAGTAACTAATTGAATGACACATTTTACCTCAGTAATACAACTAAATACAATTACATTAATTTTATAATTTAATAACAATTTCATTACACTGTAAAAAATATTACACACTATCTACTTAAATAAAAATATGGTAACAATATTACACATAATATTTAAGTCGTTTTTACGGTTTGTTTTTTTTAGTGGAATCTACCTGAATAATCCTAAATTATTTAGTCTATAGCACATGATGAATTTAATATTACTACACTGAAGAAAAAAATTTTTTTTTAGAAAACTTAAAAGTTTAAGGCGACCATCTGCAGAACATTTTTGAGTTTCCTCAACTTAGGGTCAATTAGTTGTCAAACTTTTTTCATGTTAAATAGTTGAATAAACTTTAAAAGCTGAATTTGTCATACAAAACATAAGTTGGATTTTTTACAGAGCTTTTTTAATTTAAGTTGACTTTTTAAAAAAGGGTATAAATGAGAGTAAATGGAAATGTCCAGTTTATATCTGACTCTGAGTTATGTTCTACAGTTAATCGACTGTAGTAGAAACACTGTTATTGCACTAGCATTAGCAAAGTTATTGCTCATCGTGCAATGTTTCATAATCATAATAACACTAGCAGCTCTTCACATCTTCTGCACAACGGTAACAGTCAAAACTTCAGCAGGACAGAAACTCTTTCACATGTCAAACAGAACTGAACATTAAACATTCACAGATGATTCCCTTCACTCAAAAACACATTAAATAACTTCATTTCCATATTAACTCTCCATATTTTCAGCCATATGTAAATAAAACTGCATAATTGAGCTAATTCTCTTAAAATAAAGAGGTAAACTTCTTTTCCTTCATTTTATCATCGTCTTTGGTTCTTCCATTGAAGCCTCAAGATTGCTTACATTTCCTTAAACAAATAGGGAAATGATCTCTTGGTTTTATTAGTGAAGTGTTCTCAATATTTTCTATACTGAACCACAATTTCCAACCAAACTATTTTTAATTATCACGTGATAATTACAAGCCCCATGATTCATTGTTTTTCAGTGTGCTCACTCCTCAACCCTGCGTACATTTAGTTCTAAAATAAAGATAATTCCTGAAATAAAATACCCCCTAAATGCTGTTTATTAGTTTTGTTCCAATGTTATTTTCATTTCAAAGTAATCAAATAACAGAAAGTCGTTTTCCACTGAGCAACATCTACTTCCTGTGCCGTTTTATCATCGAGTCACTAGAGTTCCTCTCACAGCTGCAGAGGAAGATGGACATGTGTATGAATTTCTTTGAATTTGTATTGAATTTCAAATCTGCTTCCTGCAATTCTAGATCCTGTTTTTGACATCAATTCAAATTCAAGAATTCAGGAGTCCTTCTCAATTCAGTTCTGCGATGTGCACAAGCCTGGAATAGAAACACAGCGCTCGTTCATCAGAGGATATTCACTTTCTGCAGATTCCCATCTGCTCAAAAACTATTACAACAGCTCCTAATATGAAGAGACGTCTCTCTCGCTTTGACCTGCTGTCCCTGATGCATGATGGGACAGTCCCTGCCAAAACTATAAATCACCACTGGGAAAACACCTGGATTACCAGATTACCAGTCCAGCCCTGTTTAAATGTTTATATTTCAAAAACCAAGGAGAAACATAATTATGTTTAAAAATACTGTATTATAATATATGTAATTTAAATGCCTACAAACCCGTTTTAGCCTTTAATATTACAGCATATTATTATTATATTACACATATTATTATTACATTACACATATTATTATATTACACATATTATTATTATATTACACGTATTATTATTATATTACACATATTATTATTATATTACACATATTATTATTATATTACACATATTAATGACTGTTGGGGTTTCTGTGGCGTTCACAGCTTTAGCTCAGAGAGACTTTAAAGGGTTAGTTCACCCAAAAATGTAAATTCTGTCATTAATTACTTAATCAGACACAAATTAAGATATTTTA
Organism: Gobio gobio; assembly: GCF_949357685.1. Lineage (NCBI taxonomy): Eukaryota > Metazoa > Chordata > Actinopteri > Cypriniformes > Gobionidae > Gobio > Gobio gobio. The sequence goes on along the minus strand of NC_137110.1, from coordinate 52,710,966 downwards.
GATACTTTAGTGTCTTTTAAGGGTCTTGAGAGTGTAAAGTTGAGCCAATGGAGGCCTTTCAGAGCATCAGCTTTACACTAAAATATCTTCATTTGTGTCTGAAGATGAACGGAGGTCTGACGGGTGTCCAACCACATGAGGCTCAGTCATTAATCACACAATTTACAGTTTTGGCTGAACTAACCCTTTAATGTCGGTTAGTTTGACACGTCCTGCCTCTGATCACACATCTCCAAACCCATCAATACCTCATCATCATCATCTGACTCCAGCACTCAGAGAAGAGCATTCTGGGACTGATATTCAGATCATCTCACACTCATTTCTCATCATTCGTCCGTTCGGTGACACTGTACATAACTCTAACATTAACTAACAGTGAGCAACACAGTATTAATGACATGCACATGTGTTCAGTGTTAGTCCAGTTAGTTAATGAACATTATGATTAATAAATGCTTTAGAAATGATAAATAATGTACAGTAGTTAACCATATATATTTACAACTGTTAAAGGGTTAGTTCAGCCAAAACTGTAAATTGTGTGATTAATGACTGAGCCTCATGTGGTTGGACACCCGTCAGACCTCCGTTCATCTTCAGACACAAATGAAGATATTTTAGTGTAAATCTGATGCTCTGAAAGGCCTCCATTGGCTCAACTTTACACTCTCAAGACCCTTAAAAGACACTAAAGACTAAAGTTACAAAGTCCATCTCACCACAGCGGCTCTACAATAACTTTATGAAGACGAGAATAGTTTCTGTGCGCAAAAAAACCCTAAATAACGACTTATATAGTGATGACGATTTCAAAACACGGCATCATGAAGCTTCAGAGTGTTATGAATCAGTGAGTCGATTCAGCGGTTCAGAGCGTTATGAATCAGTGAGTCGATTCAGCGGTTCAGAGCGTTATGAATCAGTGAGTCGATTCAGCGGTTCAGAGCGTTATGAATCAGTGAGTCTAATCATGATTCGGATCGCGTGTCAAACCGTCAAACTGCTGAATCGACTCACTGATTCATAACGCTCTGAACCGCTGAATCGACTCACTGATTCATAACGCTCTGAACCGCTGAATCGACTCACTGATTCATAACGCTCTGAACCGCTGAATCGACTCACTGATTCATAACGCTCTGAACCGCTGAATCGACTCACTGATTCATAACGCTCTGAACCGCTGAATCGACTCACTGATTCATAACGCTCTGAACCGCTGAATCGACTCACTGATTCATAACGCTCTGAACTGCTGAATCGACTCACTGACTCATAACGCTTCGAAGCTTCATGATGCCGTGTTTTGAAATTGTCATCTCTATATAAGTCGTTATTTAGGGTTTTTTTGCGCACAGAAACTATTCTGGTCTTCATAAAGTTATTGTAGAGCCGCTGTAGTGAGATGGACTTTGTAACTTTAGTCTTTAGTGTCTTTTAAGGGTCTTGAGAGTGTAAAGTTGAGCCAATGGAGGCCTTTCAGAGCATCAGATTTACACTAAAATATCTTCATTTGTGTCTGAAGATGAACGGAGGTCTGACGGGTGTCCAACCACATGAGGCTCAGTCATTAATGACACAATTTACAGTTTTGGCTGAACTAACCCTTTCATGTTAGGTAATAAAAATACAATTGTTATTGTTTGTGTAAATTCACAATGCATCATCTAACGTTAATAACGCATCAGTAAATGCTGAGATTCATTTGAATTAATGAATTATTGTTTGTTCATGTAAAACTAATGCAATATTAACGGACGTATTGTAAAGTGTTGGCAGTTCAGCGGGTGAGGCGCGGCCCGTGGCGTCCCCAGAGGTCACATGACATCAGCAGAGGTCACCTGACATCACAGGACTCTCTCAGTGAGTGATGGACACACGGGGCTGTGTGTGTGTGTGTGTGTGTGTGTGTGTGAGGGGACGTACCTGAAGACGTGGGGTCCTCGGAGAAATCATGGAGGTCTTCGGGAGGGTCGCCGTAAAACGAGTTGAACTTGTGACTGGAGACGGCAGCGAGGACAGCCCCCTGTGAATCACACACACACACACACACACACACACAGGGTCAATCTCTTTATTTCATTCATTATGGAGATTTTGATGAAATCATTGTTCCAAACCGCAGACGTTTGACATTTGTCTTCTAGAGATCTCAGACCACGTCTTCACCTTTACACACATCTCTCTGTTCCTCAGTCACGCACCTCACGAACCGATCGATGCATAAGAACACAACATCCTGTGCTTTCATGTGACAGCGTGTGTGTGTGTGTGTGTGTGTGTGTCGATGAGAACTTTACTCTCGCTAACCTGACACCCCAGATCTGTGCTAGAGTTCGATCGCCAGCTCAGCATCAGCACATTCACACCCGTTAGAAAACTTTACCAGCATCTCACACCGTACAGTGTGTGTGTGTGTGTGTGTGTGTGTGTGTGTGTGTGTGTGTGTGTGTGTGTGTGTGTGTGTGTGTGTACACACACCCGATCTACACCAGAACCTGCGCACGCGTCCCTTAATAAAGCCGTCAGCGGAAGAGTGTGTGTGCACCAGTGCATTTTGATGGACTTCAGGCATATTTCAGTCTCATGAATTCAATTCAAAGTTATTTGTAAAGTGCTTTTCACGATACATATCGTTTCAAAGCAGCTTCACAGAAAATGCATCTACATTACAATTTAAATTGATTTGTACATGTTATGCATTTCAGAAATGCACATATACAAGCACACAGATGAGCTAACTGTCTATTATTAATCAATATAATAACTATGGCACAGAAATAAGAATACATGTTGTTAATGAATAGGGTATAGAGATGAGCATGAGTGTGTGTTGATATGATTAATACATGATTGATTAACTTATTCTAACATTTTTCTTTAACATTCTCTTTCTAACATTTTTCAATGTACATTTATGAAATGCACTTTCTGTAAAGCTGCTTTGAAACAATGTGTATTGTGAAAAGCGCTATACAAATAAATTTGAATTGAATTGAAAATGAACTGTTTTTAGTTTCGGTCGACTCAGATCTAATGAGTTTAAACTGTAAAGCATCACATGACCGACGGTGACTGAACACATGACATCAGTGTGTGTTTGACATTAAAAACACACAGAAGAGCTCATTCACTTTGTGTTTAGAAACATCTATAGTCAGTTAGTGTTAGTCAGTATATCAGGTTAAGCTGGAGCTTCAGGTTATTTATTTATTTATTAGTTTCGTAACATTTATTTCATCTCAAGTAATAGAGATTAGTTAGATCGTTTTTTTTATTCGCTTTGGCACTATTTTCCCAAGAGAGGTCAAAAGTGCCCTTTCTCAAACATCATATTTTCAGTTGTGTATAATACACAAAACCACGACGTGTCCTTTACACTCCACAATATAAGAGTTTCATCTTTATAATGTTTCATTCACAGGAAGGGCCCTTCATAAAGCTCTGACTGTCACACTTCTGAAAACACACTCAACACTCTTACACACACACACACACCAGAGTCAGTAATGGAAGTGTGTTCTCGGTAACACTTACAGTAAGGTTTGATTAGTTAACATGAACTAATGATGAACTGCACTTGTAAAGCATTTATTTATCATTTCAACATTTACTAATGCATTATTTAAATCTTGCTAACATTAGTTAATGCTCTGTGAACTAACACGAACAAACCATTATATCAACTAACATTAACTAACATTCACTAACATTAACTAACATTCACTAACATTAACTAACATTAACTAACATTAACTAACATTCACTAACATTAACTAACATTAACTAACATTAACTAACATTCACTAACATTCACTAACATTCACTAACATTAACTAACATTAACTAACATTAACTAACATTAACTAACATTCACTAACATTAACTAACATTCACTAACATTAACTAACATTAACTAACATTCACTAACATTAACTAACATTCACTAACATTAACTAACATTAACTAACATTCACTAACATTAACTAACATTCACTAACATTCACTAACATTAACTAACATTCACTAACATTCACTAACATTAACTAACATTAACTAACATTCACTAACATTAACTAACATTAACTAACATTAACTAACATTCACTAACATTAACTAACATTCACTAACATTCACTAACATTAACTAACATTAACTAACATTCACTAACATTAACTAACATTAACTAACATTCACTAACATTAACTAACATTAACTAACATTAACTAACATTAACTAACATTAACTAACATTCACTAACATTCACTAACATTCACTAACATTCACTAACATTAACTAACATTAACTAACATTAACTAACATTAACTAACATTAACTAACATTCACTAACATTAACTAACATTCACTAACATTAACTAACATTCACTAACATTAACTAACATTCACTAACATTAACTAACATTCACTAACATTAACTAACATTAACTAACATTAACTAACATTAACTAACATTCACTAACATTAACTAACATTAACTAATACAGTAACACATGCTCATGACTGTGAATTAAACGGGAATGAAATACCCAAACCGTATACGGGTCAATGACATGACATGTATTTTTTGTGTCCGAATTCATTATTTTCCTAAAATAAAATGTAATAAATACATGTCACATATCAAATTGATCTACAATATTTCCTTTATAATATACTATTTTAATTTCTTTTTTAATTCAGTTGACTTTTTGAGTTGTGGTGTTTCAAAGACCTAAAATGTCCGGTGGTGTGGCCAGAAAATGTACATTTAAAAGTATCAATACCCACTGCAATTGCAAAATGAAGTCAGAAATATAAATGTAAACCATTATATAATGTATACAAATAATAATAAACAAAAAACATAAGAACTCCTTATGGAAAATTGCGTTCCAAACAGATTGAAAAGTGTCAGTTTATATGAATTGGACTAAAAGGGAATTTACCATGTGATATGCATTTTACAATGATTCATATGTATATTATTTTAAATGAATATATGGTCGCACCACCTGACATTTTCTGGGTGGTAAAATCAGAAATCTTGTTTAATAATGAATTAATGCGCTCTTAAAAGCTGGAAAACCAATATGAATCAAATCCATACATTCTTTGGACATATTATTGCATTTTAAAACTCTTTTGCTTAAAATTATTATAATTTTTCTTATTTGTCATTGACCCATAAATAATGTGAGACTTTTAATAATAATCAAGCTCAAATACAGCGGGACTCTTAGTATTGCAGTTCAGCTGAGGACTGTCTAAATCACATGACCATATAAACAAGTACAGTAAACCTGCATTATTCCTCAGCATTAGTTCAGAAATGTGTGTTATCAGTGATTGTTCTGAGTTATCGTCTCGTTGTCGTTGATGAAAATCATGACGCAAATGATTCGCCAATGAAACGCCTCTCAGAAAGCTCACAGCGCCCAGTTTACTATGCAATACCTCATCTGCATATGCATATTGATCCACGTGATGTCATGTGTAAGATCCGTCACATGACTAAAATCATGCCGGAGCCAATCCTTCCCGAGCTTTTGAATCAAATACACTTCAGAGAAAGCTTTTCTCAGTCTTTTCCACTGGCCAAAGCGTGTTTTATTGCTTTATACAACAGATTGATCATTATTGATCATAATTCTGCTCTCAAGCCTCGCTGTAGTGAAATCCTTCAAACCGTACATTAAAATGATCTGAAACAAGATTTCACACAGACACCAGATTATCACTGTAACCCGCTGAAGATGGTGTGTGTTTAACCTGCCTCATTAAAGACGCTCGCCTTCACAATTCATACACACAGAGACATAAAACATGCAGGATTCATATTTAAATAGCATTTTTGCCGTTTAATATTCACATACACTAGTAGCCCATAAGGTGATTTGATTGAAGAGTGCTGGACTATTGGATTTATTCATCCAAAATTTGACAAATTCCGTGTTAAACAGTAAATTCCAGTTTTATGACAGGATTCCGCGATTCCATCTGCGTTTTCTGCATCTCGGAAATCATAGAGCCGTACACTTCACGATCACTGTATCATTTCATCTGAGAGAAACTATCATCATAACACACACACACACACACACACACACACACAGAAACATGTCTTCAAGGCAAAGTCAAAATAAACGAGTAGCCTATGCCTTAAAGTGATCATTTGAACAGGCCTAAACCTCTGTTGTGCAGCACTTTGAATGCACACAAATTAAAGGATTTGTTTAGTTTTCATTGGGATAAAATATAAATCTTGTATGCCTTCGTTTGATTACCAGGGGCTGTTCTTCGTACGTCGCTAACTCAGTTAGCTGGATTTGATTGTTGATGATTTGACATGATCTTGGATTGTTTGGTTCTTCGAAGCTCATCCTGGACTTGTTGTCATAGCAACAGCTCCGTAAG
>NC_137110.1:52697049-52699549 GCF_949357685.1 Gobio gobio | reverse complement strand
ACAGATGCACTTTTATGATGGACAGATGCTCTTTTATGATGGATAGATGCACTTTTATGATGGACAGATGCTCTTTTATGATGGATAGATGCACTTTTATGATGGACAGATGCTCTTTTATGATGGATAGATGCACTTTTATGATGGACAGATGCACTTTTATGATGGACAGATGCACTTTTATGATGGATGGATACACTTTTATGATGGACAGATGCACTTTTATGATGGACAGATGCTCTTTTATGATGGACAGATGCACTTTTATGATGGACAGATGCTCTTTTATGATGGATAGATGCACTTTTATGATGGACAGATGCACTTTTATGATGGACAGATGCACTTTTATGATGGATGGATACACTTTTATGATGGACAGATGCACTTTTATGATGGATAGATGCACTTTTATGATGGACAGATGCACTTTTATGATGGATGGATGCACTTTTATGATGGATGGATGCACTTTTATGATGGATGGATGCACTTTTATGATGGACAGATGCACTTTTATGATGGATAGATGCACTTTTATGATGGATGGATGCACTTTTATGATGGACAGATGCACTTTTATGATGGATAGATGCACTTTTATGATAGACAGATGCACTTTTATGATGGATAGATGCACTTTTATGATGGATAGATGCACTTTTATGATGGACAGATGCACTTTTATGATAGACAGATGCACTTTTATGATAGACAGATGCACTTTTATGATGGATAGATGCACTTTTATGATGGACAGATGCACTTTTATGATGGACGGATGCACTTTTATGATGGACAGATGCACTTTTATGATGGATAGATGCACTTTTATGATGGATAGATGCACTTTTATGATAGACAGATGCACTTTTATGATGGATAGATGCACTTTTATGATGGATAGATGCACTTTTATGATGGATAGATGCACTTTTATGATGGACAGATGCACTTTTATGATGGATAGATGCACTTTTATGATAGACAGATGCACTTTTATGATGGACGGATGCACTTTTATGATGGACGGATGCACTTTTATGATGGATAGATGCACTTTTATGATAGACAGATGCACTTTTATGATGATAGATGCACTTTTATGATGGATGGATGCACTTTTATGATGGACAGATGCACTTTTATGATGGACAGATGCACTTTTATGATGGATAGATGCACTTTTATGATGGACAGATGCACTTTTATGATGGACAGATGCACTTTTATGATGGACAGATGCACTTTTATGATGGACAGATGCACTTTTATGATGGACAGATGCACTTTTATGATGGATAGACGCACTTTTATGATGGACAGATGCACTTTTATGATGGACAGATGCACTTTTATGATGGATAGATGCACTTTTATGATGGACAGATGCACTTTTATGATGGATAGACGCACTTTTATGATGGACAGATGCACTTTTATGATGGACAGACGCACTTTTATGATGGACAGATGCACTTTTATGATGGATAGATGCACTTTTATGATGGATAGATGCACTTTATAGATGCACTTTTATGATGTATAGATGCACTTTTATGATGGATAGATGCACTTTTATGATGGACAGATGCACTTTTATGATGGACAGATGCACTTTTATGATGGACAGATGCACTTTTATGATGGATAGATGCACTTTTATGATGGATAGATGCACTTTTATGATGGACAGATGCACTTTTATGATGGATAGATGCACTTTTATGATGGATAGATGCACTTTTATGATGGATAGATGCACTTTTATGATGGACAGATGCACTTTTATGATGGACAGATGCACTTTTATGATGGATAGATGCACTTTTATGATGGACAGATGCACTTTTATGATGGACAGATGCACTTTTATGATGGACAGATGCACTTTTATGATGGATAGATGCACTTTTATGATGGATAGATGCACTTTTATGATGGATAGATGCACTTTTATGATGGACAGATGCACTTTTATGATGGACAGATGCACTTTTATGATGGATAGATGCACTTTTATGATGGATAGATGCACTTTTATGACGGATAGATGCACTTTTATGATGGACAGATGCACTTTTATGATGGATAGATGCACTTTTATGATGGATAGATGCACTTTTATGATGGACGGATAAGAACTCTGATCATGTTCGTCTGAAAGAAGAAAGTCATCTACACCTAGGATAGTACTGCCTTTATTCTCAGTCCTAGATTGGAGAATCCTCATAATGCATTCTGGCATTGACCTCTCTGGTGTGTGTTTAGTGTTCTTGAGCCGCTGTACCTTGTATTTCCCCTTCACAATGGCTTCAAACAGCCGCTCTTTGGTGCCATAAAAAGGCAAACAGCCGCTCAGCAGGATGAAGAGGATGACGCCGCAGCCCCAAACGTCCACCGGCTTCCCGTACGGCTCTCGCTTCACCACTTCAGGAGCCATGAAGTGAGGCGTCCCGACCCGACCTACACCAGAAACACACACACAGAGGAACCAATC
>NC_137110.1:52679549-52689549 GCF_949357685.1 Gobio gobio | reverse complement strand
TGAAAACAAGTCCGCAAAAGTTTGAAAAGTAATGCATTACAATATTGCGTTATTCCCTTAAAAAGTAACTAATTGAGTTACTTTTTAAGAAAAGTAATGCGTTACGTTACTTTTGCGTTAGTTTTTCTCACCTGGGCTGGACTTGTTTTTGTTTATAATATTTTTGTGTAATGGTAAAGACCTCTTTATACCAAAATGTAAATAATAATCCCCAGGCTGAGGTAAAACTGCAGATTCCCTCATGAACACTAGAGGGCGCAGCTCTGGATAATGGAGGAATAGATGCAGGAGAAAAAAGATTTACCAATAAAAACACAAAATCTAGTAATTTTCATCATTAAAGGTCAAGAGATTGGTAAATTAAATATAAAGGTAGATTATGCATAGTTATTTTATTTAACATTTATATACTTGATGTTTGAGTATTCTGATTTAGCATTTGACTGATTTTCTTCATTTTGAGGAGGACAGAATCTTTATTGTGTAAGTGAGATTAATAAATGCTCACATTTAGTCTAGAACTACAATAACCATCCTGTTCACACACACACACACACACACACACACACTAGGGATGAAACGATTACCGGTTTCACGATAAACCACGATAAAATTTAGTGACGGTTAGTAATATCGTATACAATTTTATTATCATTAAAACCGCGTGTGATTATCACGGTTGTGAAAACTCGCGGTAAATCTTGTCCAGTCAGCGTCAGTCTGGCGCACCGTTGTTTTCTGAATGAGGAGAAATGGCAGAAGGCAGTGACAGCACTCGGGGATTGTTCAGATTTCTAAAAGGACCAAATCTGAGGTGTGGTCATATTTTGGCTTTTACAAAAGTCCTGAGGGAAACTTAATCTAAGATGGTCACCCTGTCTGAAGAACATGCCAGAAGAAAGTCGCTGTAATGGGGAAAACACTTCAAAACTACGAACGCAAGGCAAGTGGACTTTGACCTCAATACCAAAACTACGTCTGGGAAATAATAACGTGAAGCGAACGAACAAATTCAGACAAGACTAGGGTGACATTAAGGGATAATCAGGGCTTGACATTAACAACTGCCATTAGCGGGTGTAACGTTATTTCGGCTGCACACTAGCCACTCTGGCTGTTGAACTTATAATAGTCTTCTCAAAGGCCGTCTGTTATAATCGCGTTGCGCATTATAAGCACTTACACGTGCTTCTATTGAGTTTATGAATGCAATGTCTCATAATCAGAGGCGTTCAGATTAGCGGAGTTTTGTTCAGAGCGCGCGCCGCTGTCAATCGCTGAAATCTGCTCTCAAAGCAGAGATAAACATGCGATGTACGCAGGAGATTCACTCATCATACAGTGATTGACTGTTTTTGTTCTATTTCAGCAGTGAAAATGGTTTTTAAAAAACCCAGCAGAGCCACAGCGCATCTGATATGACTGGCATAACGCTGGCGAATTTAGGGACCGTCTCTAAAGTTACACACAACATTGGTAACGTTATACACGTTTCAAACTTCACTAGCATTTGAAGAGAATGACAGTCATAAAAAGACTGTAAAGTGTTCATCTAGGTGTCAGGTATGATGCACACATTTTGATATTTAATAAAATAAACTGTCAAATCATATGGAAATATGGATATGCATTATTTCACTAGGATACTGTTTGGGCTCTAACACAAAATATGCTAGATTTAAATGTGTCTGATAGAACACTGATGAGAATATTGCTTGGGAATATATTTACAGTGATAATATTAGAGATTATATTTACAACAAATTATTATTATTTATGTGTTATGCGTTGCTATTGACGACGGCCATTAAGGAAGGAAATCCCACAGAATCTAGCTTAAAAAAGTGCTTAGAGCTGCTTTAGTTATTTGTTGTTTGTTGATTTTCAAATATAAAACTTGTTGAAATGTTTTAAGTGTGTGCATCTCTTCTTTTTGAACACTTTCATTTCGTTTGAACAAAACCGTGATAATATTGATAACCGTGATAATTTGGGTCACTATAATCGTGATGTTAAATTTCCATACCGTTTCATCCCTAACACACACACACACACGCACACACACACACACACACGCCTCTGCACTAACTCTCAACATGAGCTGTCAGTCAAACTAATGTGAAAAAGCAACTTGTGTTACTTTTTTGAAATAGTAACTCAGATATTTTGTTGTAAATTTGAAAAGTAATGAGTTACTTTACTAGTTACTTGGAAAAAGTAATATTATTACGCAACTCAAGTTATTTGTAATGCGTTTCCCCAACACTGATCATGGGACACTAAGGGTGTTTTCTAGTGTTTTCACCGATCATGATTTTACATGGCCGATTCCGATACCGATTTCTGATTCTTTCTTTTTTTTCCCACAATAAAAGAATGAAAGTATACATGAACAAGATGTTTATTTGGTATTTAACACGCTCAATTGCTTTTGGCCAATGAAAACAAGTCCGCAATCTGAAATTAACGGGAAATTGAATTGGAAATTAAAGGCAACAACTGCATATTCTGCAATCCAAACAAAGATGTTACTTAAATCAGCATTTGTTTTTTAGCCGAACTGACCCACACACACACACACACACACACACACACACACACACACCTGTGAACACTGACTCATGGGAAACTAAAGTTCACTTCTATGAGCATCTGGGGCTCAAACCAACCCCACGCATGCTGGAGTCGATTCGGCCATTAATAACATTTTCAACTAAAAACTGAATTGTTTTTATTGGTGTTTTGGCTGTTATGTGGAGCCTGAAACTTCAGAAAACAGGTTTCAAAGTGCAGGTTTTAGAAACCGATAGCGTCATCATCCCCATGTTAACTACAAAAACATCAATTGCTGGAGCTGAAAACCACTGACCAACACACACGTGCTCTAGAGTCAATAGTGCAGTGTGTGTGTGTGTGTGTGTGTGTGTGTGTGTGTGTGTGTGTGTGTGTGTGTGTTATTTAAAGCCGTGGACACACTTCAAGACTAGCTGAATCCTTCTAAGACTGAACTGAACACACTATGATTTTAAATGCTGACGGTAAGCAAAGACTAAACACAACTGACACACACACACAGACCCGAGTCAGTCATAAAGTATCAAATTACATTCATAACATTCATACAATCGTTATGTGTGTCCCTGGCTTTAGTAATATGAGCACACGCACACTTATTACACACACAGCAGCGCACACACACACACACACACACTGCTTATTACACACACACGCAGCAGCACACACACACACACACTGCTTATTACACACACACGCAGCAGCACACACACACCAAATATTAAAAATAAAGGGATTACACTGTAAAAGATTATTATTGTGTACATAAAGATAAAATGTCTGCATGTCCAATGGAATTACGACTTATTTGACCAATCGTGGCGATACACACACGTCTGTAAACTGACTCGTGTGTGTATTCCTCATGTGAACAGTGAATCCTCTCATGGTGCGGCACAAAGGGAAAGAGAGATGAGGCTCTGATTGGTTTATTGCACGTTTTGCCCAAAACACACCCATGAGACGAGGGGCGGCCATTCTGGACCGTTTTTTCCATCATTGAACTAGCAGGAGTGGATTGTGGCCCGCCGTGAGCTTCAGATCATGTGATCAGATCAGTGAAATAGAGCCTCTGGTGTTAGTTTCCCTCTATCAGGCCAGAATCAGACAGTCAGAGCTGTTTAAACCTCACACTCATGTCAAGATATGATGCGTTTCCAGCAGCAGCTGCAGTGATGAACACCGAATGAACAGTTACTGCACTCCTCCTTCTGGAAGAACAGAGTTACTGCACTCCTCCTTCTGGAAGAACAGAGTTACTGCACTCCTCCTTCTGGAAGAACAGAGTTACTGCACTCCTCCTTCTGGAAGAACAGAGTTACTGCACTCCTCCTTCTGGAGGAACAGAGATAGAGCCGTTCCCTTCTTCATGTCAATCACTGGCCAGTTCCATCTCACACACACCACAGCATGTTTCTCTGCTGAACACACACACACCTGATCAGCCTCAATCTGACACTAACCACAGACGGACGCCACATCAAACGGGACGCGTGTTTGTGATTACTGGACACGGGCTCATCACACACACGTGACTTCTGATGGACACGCGCTCATCACACACACGTGACTTCTGATGGACACGAGCTCATCACACACACGTGACTTCTGATGGACACGAGCTCATCACACACACGTGACTTCTGATGGACACGCGCTCATCACACACACGTGACTTCTGATGGACACGAGCTCATCACACACACGTGACTTCTGATGGACACGAGCTCATCACACACACGTGACTTCTGATGGACACGCGCTCATCACACACACGTGACTTCTGATGGACACGAGCTCATCACACACACGTGACTTCTGATGGACACGAGCTCATCACACACACGTGACTTCTGATGGACACGAGCTCATCACACACACGTGACTTCTGATGGAGCTCATCACACACACGTGACTTCTGATGGACACGAGCTCATCACACACACGTGACTTCTGATGGACACAAGCTCATCACACACACGTGACTTCTGATGGACACGAGCTCATCACACACACGTGACTTCTGATGGACACGAGCTCATCACACACACGTGACTTCTGATGGACACGAGCTCATCACACACACGTGACTTCTGATGGACACGAGCTCATCACACACACGTGACTTCTGATGGACACAAGCTCATCACACACACGTGACTTCTGATGGAGCTCATCACACACACGTGACTTCTGATGGACACGCGCTCATCACACACACGTGACTTCTGATGGACACAAGCTCATCACACACACGTGACTTCTGATGGAGCTCATCACACACACGTGACTTCTGATGGACACGAGCTCATCACACACACGTGACTTCTGATGGAGCTCATCACACACACGTGACTTCTGATGGACACGCGCTCATCACACACACGTGACTTCTGATGGACACAAGCTCATCACACACACGTGACTTCTGATGGACACAAGCTCATCACACACACGTGACTTCTGATGGACACGGGCTCATCACACACACGTGACTTCTGATGGACACAAGCTCATCACACACACGTGACTTCTGATGGACACGAGCTCATCACACACACGTGACTTCTGATGGAGCTCATCACACACACGTGACTTCTGATGGACACGAGCTCATCACACACACGTGACTTCTGATGGACACGAGCTCATCACACACACGTGACTTCTGATGGAGCTCATCACACACACGTGACTTCTGATGGACACGAGCTCATCACACACACGTGACTTCTGATGGAGCTCATCACACACACGTGACTTCTGATGGACACGAGCTCATCACACACACGTGACTTCTGATGGACACGAGCTCATCACACACACGTGACTTCTGATGGAGCTCATCACACACACGTGACTTCTGATGGACACGGGCTCATCACACACACGTGACTTCTGATGGACACGGGCTCATCACACACACGTGACTTCTGATGGACACGAGCTCATCACACACACGTGACTTCTGATGGACACGAGCTCATCACACACACGTGACTTCTGATGGACACGCGCTCATCACACACACGTGACTTCTGATGGACACGAGCTCATCACACACACGTGACTTCTGATGGACACGTGCTCATCACACACACGTGACTTCTGATGGACACGCGCTCATCACACACACGTGACTTCTGATGGACACGAGCTCATCACACACACGTGACTTCTGATGGACACGAGCTCATCACACACACGTGACTTCTGATGGACACGGGCTCATCAGCTCATCACACACACGTGACTTCTGATGGACACGCGCTCATCACACACACGTGACTTCTGATGGACACGCGCTCATCACACACACGTGACTTCTGATGGACACAAGCTCATCACACACACGTGACTTCTGATGGACACGCGCTCATCACACACACGTGACTTCTGATGGACACAAGCTCATCACACACACGTGACTTCTGATGGACACGCGCTCATCACACACACGTGACTTCTGATGGACACGAGCTCATCACACACACGTGACTTCTGATGGACACAAGCTCATCACACACACGTGACTTCTGATGGACACGAGCTCATCACACACACGTGACTTCTGATGGACACGCGCTCATCACACACACGTGACTTCTGATGGACACAAGCTCATCACACACACGTGACTTCTGATGGACACGAGCTCATCACACACACGTGACTTCTGATGGACACGAGCTCATCACACACACGTGACTTCTGATGGACACGAGCTCATCACACACACGTGACTTCTGATGGACACAAGCTCATCACACACACGTGACTTCTGATGGACACAAGCTCATCACACACACGTGACTTCTGATGGACACGGGCTCATCACACACACGTGACTTCTGATGGACACAAGCTCATCACACACACGTGACTTCTGATGGACACAGGCTCATCACACACACGTGACTTCTGATGGACACGCGCTCATCACACACACGTGACTTCTGATGGACACGCGCTCATCACACACACGTGACTTCTGATGGACACGCGCTCATCACACACACGTGACTTCTGATGGACACAAGCTCATCACAGACACGTGACTTCTGATGGACACGAGCTCATCACACACACGTGACTTCTGATGGACACGAGCTCATCACACACACGTGACTTCTGATGGACACGGGCTCATCACACACACGTGACTTCTGATGGACTCGAGCTCATCACACACACGTGACTTCTGATGGACTCGAGCTCATCACACACACGTGACTTCTGATGGACACGAGCTCATCACACACACGTGACTTCTGATGGACACGAGCTCATCACACACACGTGACTTCTGATGGACACGAGCTCATCACACACACGTGACTTCTGATGGACACGCGCTCATCACACACACGTGACTTCTGATGGACACGAGCTCATCACACACACGTGACTTCTGATGGACACGAGCTCATAACACACACGTGACTTCTGATGGACACGCGCTCATCACACACACGTGACTTCTGATGGACACAGGCTCATCACACACACGTGACTTCTGATGGACACGAGCTCATCACACACACGTGACTTCTGATGGACACAGGCTCATCACACACACGTGACTTCTGATGGACACGCGCTCATCACACACACGTGACTTCTGATGGACACAAGCTCATCACACACACGTGACTTCTGATGGACACGCGCTCATCACACACACGTGACTTCTGATGGACACAAGCTCATCACACACACGTGACTTCTGATGGACACGCGCTCATCACACACACGTGACTTCTGATGGACACGCGCTCATCACACACACGTGACTTCTGATGGACACAAGCTCATCACACACACGTGACTTCTGATGGACACGAGCTCATCACACACACGTGACTTCTGATGGACACGCGCTCATCACACACACGTGACTTCTGATGGACACAAGCTCATCACACACACGTGACTTCTGATGGACACGAGCTCATCACACACACGTGACTTCTGATGGACACAGGCTCATCACACACACGTGACTTCTGATGGACACGGGCTCATCACACACACACGTGACTTCTGATGGACACGAGCTCATCACACACACGTGACTTCTGATGGACACGGGCTCATCACACACACGTGACTTCTGATGGACTCGAGCTCATCACACACACGTGACTTCTGATGGACTCGAGCTCATCACACACACGTGACTTCTGATGGACACAAGCTCATCACACACACGTGACTTCTGATGGACACGAGCTCATCACACACACGTGACTTCTGATGGACACGAGCTCATCACACACACGTGACTTCTGATGGACACGGGCTCATCACACACACGTGACTTCTGATGGACACGAGCTCATCACACACACGTGACTTCTGATGGACACGAGCTCATCACACACACGTGACTTCTGATGGACACGGGCTCATCACACACACGTGACTTCTGATGGACACGAGCTCATCACACACACGTGACTTCTGATGGACACGGGCTCATCACACACACGTGACTTCTGATGGACACGGGCTCATCACACACACGTGACTTCTGATGGACACGAGCTCATCACACACACGTGACTTCTGATGGACACGAGCTCATCACACACACGTGACTTCTGATGGACACGGGCTCATCACACACACGTGACTTCTGATGGACACGAGCTCATCACACACACGTGACTTCTGATGGACACGAGCTCATCACACACACGTGACTTCTGATGGACACAAGCTCATCACACACACGTGACTTCTGATGGACACGAGCTCATCACACACACGTGACGTCTGATGGACACGAGCTCATCACACACACGTGACTTCTGATGGACACGGGCTCATCACACACACGTGACTTCTGATGGACACGAGCTCATCACACACACGTGACTTCTGATGGACACGGGCTCATCACACACACGTGACTTCTGATGGACTCGAGCTCATCACACACACGTGACTTCTGATGGACTCGAGCTCATCACACACACGTGACTTCTGATGGACACGCGCTCATCACACACACGTGACTTCTGATGGACACGAGCTCATCACACACACGTGACTTCTGATGGACACGAGCTCATCACACACACGTGACTTCTGATGGACACGGGCTCATCACACACACGTGACTTCTGATGGACACGCGCTCATCACACACACGTGACTTCTGATGGACACGCGCTCATCACACACACGTGACTTCTGATGGACACGGGCTCATCACACACACGTGACTTCTGATGGACTCGAGCTCATCACACACACGTGACTTCTGATGGACACGAGCTCATCACACACACGTGACTTCTGATGGACACGAGCTCATCACACACACGTGACTTCTGATGGACACGCGCTCATCACACACACGTGACTTCTGATGGACACGAGCTCATCACACACACGTGACTTCTGATGGACACGAGCTCATCACACACACGTGGCTTCTGATGGACACGCGCTCATCACACACACGTGACTTCTGATGGACACGAGCTCATCACACACACGTGACTTCTGATGGACACGGGCTCATCACACACACGTGACTTCTGATGGACACGGGCTCATCACACACACGTGACTTCTGATGGACTCGAGCTCATCACACACACGTGACTTCTGATGGACACGGGCTCATCACACACACGTGACTTCTGATGGACACGAGCTCATCACACACACGTGACTTCTGATGGACACGGGCTCATCACACACACGTGACTTCTGATGGACTCGAGCTCATCACACACACGTGACTTCTGATGGACACGGGCTCATCACACACACGTGACTTCTGATGGACTCGAGCTCATCACACACACGTGACTTCTGATGGACACGGGCTCATCACACACACGTGACTTCTGATGGACACGAGCTCATCACACACACGTGACTTCTGATGGACACGGGCTCATCACACACACGTGACTTCTGATGGACACGAGCTCATCACACACACGTGACTTCTGATGGACACGGGCTCATCACACACACGTGACTTCTGATGGACTCGAGCTCATCACACACACGTGACTTCTGATGGACACGCGCTCATCACACACACGTGACTTCTGATGGACACGAGCTCATCACACACACGTGACTTCTGATGGACACGAGCTCATCACACACACGTGACTTCTGATGGACACGGGCTCATCACACACACGTGACTTCTGATGGACACGCGCTCATCACACACACGTGACTTCTGATGGACACGAGCTCATCACACACACGTGACTTCTGATGGACACGGGCTCATCACACACACGTGACTTCTGATGGACTCGAGCTCATCACACACACGTGACTTCTGATGGACACGAGCTCATCACACACACGTGACTTCTGATGGACACGAGCTCATCACACACACGTGACTTCTGATGGACACGAGCTCATCACACACACGTGGCTTCTG
>NC_137110.1:52667049-52669549 GCF_949357685.1 Gobio gobio | reverse complement strand
AATTCAGTTCTGTTTATAGTAATAACGTCTCTCTATTTATACATATTTATACATATTCAGTACATATCCATGTCCTGCACTTACGCATCCATTGTATATCCTGCACTTGCTGCTATTGCACTTCTGGTTAGACCTAAACTGCATTTCGTTGCCTTGTACTTGTACTTGTGTAATGACAATAAAGTTGAATCTAATCTATTAGACACATATTCAATAAACTATCAGGTTATAATAGTTCACTAAAACCATTAAAAAAATCTTCATTACTTTAATTAAATAAATGTTAACTGAAATAAAATAAACACACTTATTTGAAGCTTTAGCTTAACCTGATATGGCCTACTGACTAAAACAGAAATACAAAGTTATAAAACAGAAAAGTGAATTGAGCTCTTTCGTGTATTTTTAATGTCAAAAACAAATTAATGTCAAAATGTTCAAGTGTCAGTCGGTTATGTGACGCTTAAATGCTTAATGTATTACAATTGAACTAAACTCATTAGATTTTAGGAGACTAAAACTAGACTAAAACTAAAAACAATTCAGGCGACTAAAATATGACTCAAACTAAATCAAAATTTGCTGTCAGAATGAGCCCTGCTCAAAAGGCATCACCTTGTGCATTATAACCAATCACACGCGATTCTGTTGAGCTTATGAACGCGATGCCCAATAATCAGAGGCGTTCAGATTAGCCAGAGTTTTATTATATTTATATCAAATAATTTATTGTGACACTGACATCAACACCAAATGTGCTTTGTAAAATGTAAACGCTGGTGATATTTCCTCCAGAACACCTTTCCGAACATTCAGTCCGCTCGCTCTACCCAGAATGCCCTTTGGTGATTTGCTAGTTCGAGAATCTGTGAAATAGCTAAGCAATAGTGGAGCAATAGCTTATGGAGTTCAAATATTGTTTTAATGAAGTTGCGAGCCGAATACATAAATGCACAGTAAAAATCAAAGTTAAGAACGAGCAGAAAGTGAAAGAGTGGAGAGATTGTGAGAGTTAGCGAAGATGTTGAATCTGAAGCGGCAGATTGCCAGAAAGTTGACAAAAATATCATGGCCATTGGACACAAATTAAAATGTAGTTCCCATGAATTAAG
Source organism: Gobio gobio (assembly GCF_949357685.1). Classification (NCBI taxonomy): domain Eukaryota; kingdom Metazoa; phylum Chordata; class Actinopteri; order Cypriniformes; family Gobionidae; genus Gobio; species Gobio gobio. The sequence continues at coordinate 52,668,437 of NC_137110.1, read as the reverse complement.
AATTAGTTCTCTCATTTTATTAAAACTAGGCAACGGATTATACAATGTGGCCACAAATTATTAAAATATGCTGACGGGTGAGAACAAATTGTTAATTTGTTATGCAATCATCATATCAGTGCAACTCTAACCTATAGCCAACACACAATATGAAGTTGGACAGAGGTTATTAAACCACTTTATTATAAAAAAATATATATTTATTTACAAATTATAAAAGAAAAATCTGACCTTCATAGGCCTATAATTTAGAAGTAGGCAACAGTAAATGTTCGCTAATATAATGTGAACAGAACAAACTGCAGCCAATCAGAGTGAGTGTGTGTGTGTGTGTGTGTGTGTGTGTGTGTGTGTGTGTGTGTGTGTGTGTGTGTGTGTGTGTGTGTGTGTGTGTGTGTGTGTGTGTGTGTGTGTGTGTGTGTGTGTGTGTCTGTGTGTGTGTGTGTGTGTGTGTGTCTGTGTGTGTGTGTGTGTGTCTGTGTGTGTGTGTGTCTGTGTGTGTGTGTCTGTGTGTCTGTGTGTGTGTGTGTGTGTGTGTGTGTGTGTGTGTGTGTCTGTGTGTGTGTGTGTGTGTGTGTGTGTGATGGGTAGGTTTAGGGGCAGGGGCAGTGTGTGTGTGTGTGTGTGTGTGTGTGTCTGTGTGTGTGTGTGTGTGTGTGTGTGTGTGTGTGTGTGTGTGTGTGTGTGTGTCTGTGTGTGTGTGTGTGTGTGTGTGTGTGTGTGTGTGTGTGTGTGTGTGTGTGTGTGTGTGTGTGTGTGTGTGTGTGTGTGTGTGTGTGTGTGTGTGTGTGTGTGTGTGTTCTTACCCTCTGTACTGAGTCCAGGGCTGGAGGTGAAACTGGCCACATCTACGATCTTCACAGCGAACTGCTGTCCAGTGTCTCTGTTGATGCATCTGCGCACCACACTGAACGGACCCCTGAAACACACACACACACACACACACACACACACACACACACACCGTCAGCAGCAGTTAACAGATTCTCAGTTCTGTGCAGGTTTAAGCGTTTAACAAACAACCTTTACTTGCATTTCTAGTGCAAACGTTTGTATTGATTCAGTGTTTCTGAGAGTCTCTCCTGCTCATGAATCTGATCATAACTCCAGCAATCAGTGAAACATTCCTCCAGTGTAGATCAGCTGTACACACACACACACACACACACACACACACACACTCCAGTGTAGATCAGCTGTACACACACACACACACACACACACACACACACACACACTCCAGTGTAGATCAGCTGTACACACACACACACACACACACACACACTCCAGTGTAGATCAGCTGTACACACACACACACACACACACACACACACTCCAGTGTAGATCAGCTGTACACACACACACACACACACACACACACACTCCAG
>NC_137110.1:52659549-52662049 GCF_949357685.1 Gobio gobio | reverse complement strand
CTAAATCATGCCAAATATTGCTTTCTAAATCATGCCAAATATTGCTTTCTAAATCACGCCAAATATCGCTTTCTAAATCACGCCAAATATCGCTTTCTAAATCACGCCAAATATCGCTTTCTAAATCACGCCATATATCGCTTTCTAAATAACGCCAAATATTGCTTTCTAAATCACGCTAAATATTGCTTTCTAAATCACGCTAAATATTGCTTTCTAAATCACGCCAAATATTGCTTTCTAAATCACGCCAAATATTGCTTTCTAAATCACGCCAAATATTGCTTTCTAAATCATGCCAAATATTGCTTTCTAAATAACGCCAAATATTGCTTTCTAAATAACGCCAAATATTGCTTTCTAAATCACGCCAAATATTGCTTTCTAAATCACGCCAAATATTGCTTTCTAAATCACGCCAAATATTGCTTTCTAAATCACGCCAAATATTGCTTTCTAAATCACGCCAAATATTGCTTTCTAAATCACGCCAAATATTGCTTTCTAAATCACGCCAAATATTGCTTTCTAAATCACGCTAAATATTGCTTTCTAAATCACGCTAAATATTGCTTTCTAAATCACGCCAAATATTGCTTTCTAAATCACGCCAAATATTGCTTTCTAAATCACGCCAAATATTGCTTTCTAAATCACGCCAAATATTGCTTTCTAAATAACGCCAAATATTGCTTTCTAAATCACGCCAAATATTGCTTTCTAAATCACGCCAAATATTGCTTTCTAAATCACGCCAAATATTGCTTTCTAAATCACGCCAAATATTGCTTTCTAAATCACGCTAAATATTGCTTTCTAAATCACGCTAAATATTGCTTTCTAAATCACGCCAAATATTGCTTTCTAAATCACGCCAAATATTGCTTTCTAAATCACGCCAAATATTGCTTTCTAAATAACGCCAAATATTGCTTTCTAAATCACGCCAAATATTGCTTTCTAAATCACGCCAAATATTGCTTTCTAAATCACGCCAAATATTGCTTTCTAAATCACGCCAAATATTGCTTTCTAAATAACGCCAAATATTGCTTTCTAAATAACGCCAAATATTGCTTTCTAAATCACGCCAAATATTGCTTTCTAAATCACGCCAAATATTGCTTTCTAAATCACGCCAAATATTGCTTTCTAAATCACGCCAAATATTGCTTTCTAAATCACGCCAAATATTGCTTTCTAAATCACGCCAAATATTGCTTTCTAAATCACGCCAAATATTGCTTTCTAAATCACGCCAAATATTGCTTTCTAAATCACGCCAAATATTGCTTTCTAAATCACGCCAAATATTGCTTTCTAAATCACGCTAAATATTGCTTTCTAAATCATGCCAAATATTGCTTTCTAAATCATGCCAAATATTGCTTTCTAAATCACGCTAAATATTGCTTTCTAAATCATGCCAAATATTGCTTTCTAAATCACGCCAAATATTGCTTTCTAAATCACGCTAAATATTGCTTTCTAAATCACGCTAAATATTGCTTTCTAAATCACGCTAAATATTGCTTTCTAAATCACGCTAAATATTGCTTTCTAAATCACGCTAAATATTGCTTTCTAAATCATGCCAAATATTGCTTTCTAAATCACGCCAAATATTGCTTTCTAAATCATGCCAAATATTGCTTTCTAAATCACGCTAAATATTGCTTTCTAAATCACGCTAAATATTGCTTTCTAAATCATGCCAAATATTGCTTTCTAAATCACGCTAAATATTGCTTTCTAAATCACGCTAAATATTGCTTTCTAAATCACGCTAAATATTGCTTTCTAAATCACGCTAAATATTGCTTTCTAAATCACGCTAAATATTGCTTTCTAAATCACGCTAAATATTGCTTTCTAAATCATGCCAAATATTGCTTTCTAAATCACGCTAAATATTGCTTTCTAAATCACGCCAAATATTGCTTTCTAAATCATGCCAAATATTGCTTTCTAAATCACGCCAAATATTGCTTTCTAAATCACGCTAAATATTGCTTTCTAAATCACGCCAAATATTGCTTTCTAAATCATGCCAAATATTGCTTTCTAAATCACGCTAAATATTGCTTTCTAAATCACGCTAAATATTGCTTTCTAAATCATGCCAAATATTGCTTTCTAAATCATGCCAAATATTGCTTTCTAAATCATGCTAAATATTGCTTTCTAAATCACGCCAAATATTGCTTTCTAAATCACGCTAAATATTGCTTTCTAAATCATGCCAAATATTGCTTTCTAAATCACGCTAAATATTGCTTTCTAAATCACGCTAAATATTGCTTTCTAAATCATGCCAAATATTGCTTTCTAAATCACGCTAAATATTGCTTTCTAAATCACGCTAAATATTGCTTTCTAAATCATGCCAAATATTGCTTTCTAAATCATGCCAAATATTGCTTTCTAAATCATGCCAAATATTGCTTTCTAAATCACGCTAAATATTGCTTTCTAAATCACGCTAAATATTGCTTTCTAA
>NC_137110.1:52649549-52652049 GCF_949357685.1 Gobio gobio | reverse complement strand
TATACATGAGCCAAAGCTGAGGTGCAGTATCAGCTTTCACATGTTGAATCATTAATAACAGGCCTCAGCAATTACAGCCAATCACACGCGTGTCCGCAAGGAGCCCATCACACGCGTGTCTGTGAGGAGCCCACCACACGCGTGTCCGCGAGGAGCCCATCACACGCGTGTCCGCGAGGAGCCCATCACACGCGTGTCCGCGAGGAGCCCATCACACGCGTGTCCGCGAGGAGCCCATCACACGCGTGTCCGCGAGGAGCCCATCACACGCGTGTATGCGAGGAGCACATCACACGCGTGTCTGCGAGGAGACCATCACACGCGCGCGTGTCTGCGAGGAGCCCATCACACGCGTGTCTGCGAGGAGCCCATCACACGCGTGTCCGCGAGGAGCCCATCACACACGCGTCTGCGAGGAGCCCATCACACGCGTGTCTGCGAGGAGCCCATCACACGCGCGCGTGTCTGCGAGGAGCCCATCACACGCGTGTCTGCGAGGAGCCCACCAATCACACGCGTGTCTGCGAGGAGCCCATCACACGCGTGTCTGCGAGGAGCCCATCACACGCGTGTCTGCGAGGAGCCCATCACACGCGTGTCTGCGAGGAGCCCATCACACGCGTGTCTGCGAGGAGCCCATCACACGCGTGTCTGCGAGGAGCCCATCACACGCGTGTCTGCGAGGAGCCCATCACACGCGTGTCCGCGAGGAGCCCATCACACACGCGTCTGCGAGGAGCCCATCACACGCGTGTCTGCGAGGAGCCCATCACACGCGCGCGTGTCTGCGAGGAGCCCATCACACGCGTGTCTGCGAGGAGCCCACCAATCACACGCGTGTCTGCGAGGAGCCCATCACACGCGCGCGTGTCTGCGAGGAGCCCATCACACGCGTGTCTGCGAGGAGCCCACCAATCACACGCGTGTCTGCGAGGAGCCCATCACACGCGCGCGTGTCTGCGAGGAGCCCATCACACGCGTGTCTGCGAGGAGCCCACCAATCACACGCGTGTCTGCGAGGAGCCCATCAATCACACGCGTGTCTGCGAGGAGCCCACCACACGCGCGCGTGTCTGCGAGGAGCCAATCACACGCGCGCGTGTGTCTGCGAGGAGCCCATCACACGCGTGTCTGCACTGAGCGCCATGATGGGTTTAACAACGCTCACCACATGGATCATATAACCTAGAATCCTTACTAGAGCTAGGATGAGAGATCACATCACTCCTGTTTTGGAGTCTTTGCATTGGCTCCCGGTCAAGTTTAGGGTTGATTTTAAAATCTTGATGCTTACTTACAAGGCTTTACATGGGTTGGCACCGCAATATTTGTCTGAGCTTTTAACCCACTCCGACGCGTAATCTTCGTTCATCTGAAACTGGTCTTTTAGTTGTTCCAAACACTTGTCTAAGACTAATGGGTGATAGGGCTTTTTCCTCATCAGCTCCAAAATTATGGAATTCTTTACCGATTGAGATAAGGCAAGCTCAATCCCTTTGCTTTTTCAAATCTTGCCTTAAAACTACTTGCACACTGTGCGCAGTACTTGGTAGCCTTGTTGTCTGCCTAAATTAATTATAAATAAACATAAAAAACTAGTAGGCTATTTGCAGAATATGAAATAGTTTTTGAGCTGATTATTTTGCACTACTTTCCACCTGATGAAATGAACGCGGCGCGGCAAAACTGATGAAATGAACGCAGCAAAACTGATGAAATGAACGCAGCAAAACTGATGAAATGAACGCAGCAAAACTGATGAAATGAACGCAGCAAAAAATCGACCAATCAGAATTTTGGTCGAGCCAGAACGTATCGACTAATAATCGACTAATCGACTGGGAGATTACAGCCCTAGACTGTAATACTATACAAACACTTCAATTACACCCAGTTATAATAATACAGTTATAATATTAACTTTATTAAATATTTGGCTTTGGCTAAATATCCAACTTTAATCACGATCAGCTCATTTCAATCATCATAAAGTCATAATTAAGAGATAAAATGTTGAGAAGTCCTCATAATTAGATAAAGTCAAAAATATGACATGCTAAGACATTGTGAGATGAACAGTTGAAATTAATCTAAATTATGATTAAAGTCCTAATTATGAGTGTCCTAAATAAAAAGTGTAAATAATGACCAAAACACACACTAAGACATTAAAGAGATGAAATTATGTGTTATTTTTTTTAAATGCGCTTTTAATTTTTGGATTCACACTTATAGTAATATTTACATTATTGTTTTCATTTGGTGCAATATATTTTACATGTGTTTTACAACAGAAATGAATCAATCAAACTTTACTTTATCTTCTCACCTAAAACACAACTCATCTCCTCTAAGGCCCTATAAAATCTGTTTTATTTTTTCCCAAATTCCGTTTTTCAGTTTTAATTTTAGCGAATTCCTTTTTTTTCCCATTTTATTTTTTGGGAATTCAGTTTTTATGCCACTAACTGTTATTGTAGTCGTAAAAAGAGTGTGCTTT
>NC_137110.1:52627049-52644549 GCF_949357685.1 Gobio gobio | reverse complement strand
TTGAAAGTTGAAAAGTGTAAATTTTGACAGGTCATAATCTCCACTGTCTCATAATTTCAGATTTTTTTTGTGTTCATTTCATTTTTTAATCTCATAACTATGATTTATCTTATCATAATTTCCACTTTATCTCGTTATTTTTACCTTTTAATCTCTTAATTATGGCAGTATATCATAATGATGAGTTTTCATGTCATAATTACGATCAGAGGATGAGGATAAACCCTCCTGCTCTTCATCCTCCTCTGAGCTCCTGCTCTTCATCATCCTCTGAGCTCCTGCTCTTCATCCTCCTCTGAGCTCCTGCTCTTCATCCTCTGAGCTCCTGCTCTTCATCCTCCTCTGAGCTCCTGCTCTTCATCCTCTGAGCTCCTGCTCTTCATCATCCTCTGAGCTCCTGCTCTTCATCCTCTGAGCTCCTGCTCTTCATCCTCTGAGCTCCTGCTCTTCATCATCCTCTGAGCTCCTGCTCTTCATCCTCTGAGCTCCTGCTCTTCATCCTCTGAGCTCCTGCTCTTCATCCTCCTCTGAGCTCCTGCTCTTCATCCTCTGAGCTCCTGCTCTTCATCCTCTGAGCTCCTGCTCTTCATCCTCCTCTGAGCTCCTGCTCTTCATCCTCCTCTGAGCTCCTGCTCTTCATCCTCCTCTGAGCTCCTGCTCTTCATCCTCTGAGCTCCTGCTCTTCATCCTCCTCTGAGCTCCTGCTCTTCATCCTCCTCTGAGCTCCTGCTCTTCTTCATCCTCTGAGCTCCTGCTCTTCATCCTCTGAGCTCCTGCTCTTCATCCTCTGAGCTCCTGCTCTTCATCCTCTGAGCTCCTGCTCTTCATCCTCTGAGCTCCTGCTCTTCATCCTCCTCTGAGCTCCTGCTCTTCATCCTCTGAGCTCCTGCTCTTCATCATCCTCTGAGCTCCTGCTCTTCATCCTCCTCTGAGCTCCTGCTCTTCATCCTCTGAGCTCCTGCTCTTCATCATCCTCTGAGCTCCTGCTCTTCATCCTCCTCTGAGCTCCTGCTCTTCATCCTCTGAGCTCCTGCTCTTCATCCTCTGAGCTCCTGCTCTTCATCCTCCTCTGAGCTCCTGCTCTTCATCCTCTGAGCTCCTGCTCTTCATCCTCTGAGCTCCTGCTCTTCATCCTCTGAGCTCCTGCTCTTCATCCTCCTCTGAGCTCCTGCTCTTCATCCTCTGAGCTCCTGCTCTTCATCATCCTCTGAGCTCCTGCTCTTCATCCTCTGAGCTCCTGCTCTTCATCATCCTCTGAGCTCCTGCTCTTCATCCTCTGAGCTCCTGCTCTTCATCCTCCTCTGAGCTCCTGCTCTTCATCCTCTGAGCTCCTGCTCTTCATCATCCTCTGAGCTCCTGCTCTTCATCCTCTGAGCTCCTGCTCTTCATCCTCTGAGCTCCTGCTCTTCATCCTCTGAGCTCCTGCTCTTCATCCTCTGAGCTCCTGCTCTTCATCCTCCTCTGAGCTCCTGCTCTTCATCCTCCTCTGAGCTCCTGCTCTTCATCCTCCTCTGAGCTCCTGCTCTTCATCCTCCTCTGAGCTCCTGCTCTTCATCATCCTCTGAGCTCCTGCTCTTCATCCTCTGAGCTCCTGCTCTTCATCATCCTCTGAGCTCCTGCTCTTCATCCTCCTCTGAGCTCCTGCTCTTCATCCTCTGAGCTCCTGCTCTTCATCCTCCTCTGAGCTCCTGCTCTTCATCCTCCTCTGAGCTCCTGCTCTTCATCCTCCTCTGAGCTCCTGCTCTTCATCCTCTGAGCTCCTGCTCTTCATCCTCTGAGCTCCTGCTCTTCATCCTCTGAGCTCCTGCTCTTCATCCTCCTCTGAGCTCCTGCTCTTCATCCTCCTCTGAGCTCCTGCTCTTCATCATCCTCTGAGCTCCTGCTCTTCATCCTCCTCTGAGCTCCTGCTCTTCATCCTCCTCTGAGCTCCTGCTCTTCATCCTCCTCTGAGCTCCTGCTCTTCATCCTCTGAGCTCCTGCTCTTCATCCTCTGAGCTCCTGCTCTTCATCCTCCTCTGAGCTCCTGCTCTTCATCATCCTCTGAGCTCCTGCTCTTCATCATCCTCTGAGCTCCTGCTCTTCATCATCCTCTGAGCTCCTGCTCTTCATCCTCTGAGCTCCTGCTCTTCATCCTCTGAGCTCCTGCTCTTCATCCTCCTCTGAGCTCCTGCTCTTCATCATCCTCTGAGCTCCTGCTCTTCATCATCCTCTGAGCTCCTGCTCTTCATCCTCTGAGCTCCTGCTCTTCATCCTCTGAGCTCCTGCTCTTCATCCTCTGAGCTCCTGCTCTTCATCCTCCTCTGAGCTCCTGCTCTTCATCCTCCTCTGAGCTCCTGCTCTTCATCCTCCTCTGAGCTCCTGCTCTTCATCCTCCTCTGAGCTCCTGCTCTTCATCCTCCTCTGAGCTCCTGCTCTTCATCCTCCTCTGAGCTCCTGCTCTTCATCATCCTCTGAGCTCCTGCTCTTCATCATCCTCTGAGCTCCTGCTCTTCATCATCCTCTGAGCTCCTGCTCTTCATCATCCTCTGAGCTCCTGCTCTTCATCATCCTCTGAGCTCCTGCTCTTCATCCTCCTCTGAGCTCCTGCTCTTCATCATCCTCTGAGCTCCTGCTCTTCATCCTCCTCTGAGCTCCTGCTCTTCATCATCCTCTGAGCTCCTGCTCTTCATCCTCTGAGCTCCTGCTCTTCATCATCCTCTGAGCTCCTGCTCTTCATCATCCTCTGAGCTCCTGCTCTTCATCCTCTGAGCTCCTGCTCTTCATCATCCTCTGAGCTCCTGCTCTTCATCCTCCTCTGAGCTCCTGCTCTTCATCCTCCTCTGAGCTCCTGCTCTTCATCCTCCTCTGAGCTCCTGCTCTTCATCCTCTGAGCTCCTGCTCTTCATCCTCTGAGCTCCTGCTCTTCATCCTCCTCTGAGCTCCTGCTCTTCATCCTCCTCTGAGCTCCTGCTCTTCATCCTCCTCTGAGCTCCTGCTCTTCATCATCCTCTGAGCTCCTGCTCTTCATCCTCCTCTGAGCTCCTGCTCTTCATCATCCTCTGAGCTCCTGCTCTTCATCCTCCTCTGAGCTCCTGCTCTTCATCCTCCTCTGAGCTCCTGCTCTTCATCCTCCTCTGAGCTCCTGCTCTTCATCCTCCTCTGAGCTCCTGCTCTTCATCATCCTCTGAGCTCCTGCTCTTCATCCTCCTCTGAGCTCCTGCTCTTCATCCTCCTCTGAGCTCCTGCTCTTCATCCTCCTCTGAGCTCCTGCTCTTCATCCTCTGAGCTCCTGCTCTTCATCCTCTGAGCTCCTGCTCTTCATCCTCTGAGCTCCTGCTCTTCATCCTCCTCTGAGCTCCTGCTCTTCATCATCCTCTGAGCTCCTGCTCTTCATCCTCCTCTGAGCTCCTGCTCTTCATCATCCTCTGAGCTCCTGCTCTTCATCCTCTGAGCTCCTGCTCTTCATCCTCTGAGCTCCTGCTCTTCATCATCCTCTGAGCTCCTGCTCTTCATCCTCTGAGCTCCTGCTCTTCATCCTCCTCTGAGCTCCTGCTCTTCATCCTCTGAGCTCCTGCTCTTCATCCTCTGAGCTCCTGCTCTTCATCCTCTGAGCTCCTGCTCTTCATCATCCTCTGAGCTCCTGCTCTTCATCCTCTGAGCTCCTGCTCTTCATCATCCTCTGAGCTCCTGCTCTTCATCATCCTCTGAGCTCCTGCTCTTCATCATCCTCTGAGCTCCTGCTCTTCATCATCCTCTGAGCTCCTGCTCTTCATCATCCTCTGAGCTCCTGCTCTTCATCATCCTCTGAGCTCCTGCTCTTCATCCTCTGAGCTCCTGCTCTTCATCATCCTCTGAGCTCCTGCTCTTCATCATCCTCTGAGCTCCTGCTCTTCATCCTCTGAGCTCCTGCTCTTCATCATCCTCTGAGCTCCTGCTCTTCATCCTCTGAGCTCCTGCTCTTCATCCTCCTCTGAGCTCCTGCTCTTCATCCTCTGAGCTCCTGCTCTTCATCCTCTGAGCTCCTGCTCTTCATCATCCTCTGAGCTCCTGCTCTTCATCATCCTCTGAGCTCCTGCTCTTCATCCTCCTCTGAGCTCCTGCTCTTCATCCTCCTCTGAGCTCCTGCTCTTCATCCTCTGAGCTCCTGCTCTTCATCATCCTCTGAGCTCCTGCTCTTCATCCTCTGAGCTCCTGCTCTTCATCCTCTGAGCTCCTGCTCTTCATCCTCCTCTGAGCTCCTGCTCTTCATCCTCTGAGCTCCTGCTCTTCATCCTCCTCTGAGCTCCTGCTCTTCATCATCCTCTGAGCTCCTGCTCTTCATCATCCTCTGAGCTCCTGCTCTTCATCATCCTCTGAGCTCCTGCTCTTCATCCTCTGAGCTCCTGCTCTTCATCCTCCTCTGAGCTCCTGCTCTTCATCCTCTGAGCTCCTGCTCTTCATCCTCCTCTGAGCTCCTGCTCTTCATCATCCTCTGAGCTCCTGCTCTTCATCCTCTGAGCTCCTGCTCTTCATCATCCTCTGAGCTCCTGCTCTTCATCCTCCTCTGAGCTCCTGCTCTTCATCCTCCTCTGAGCTCCTGCTCTTCATCCTCCTCTGAGCTCCTGCTCTTCATCCTCTGAGCTCCTGCTCTTCATCCTCCTCTGAGCTCCTGCTCTTCATCCTCTGAGCTCCTGCTCTTCATCCTCTGAGCTCCTGCTCTTCATCCTCTGAGCTCCTGCTCTTCATCATCCTCTGAGCTCCTGCTCTTCATCCTCTGAGCTCCTGCTCTTCATCATCCTCTGAGCTCCTGCTCTTCATCCTCTGAGCTCCTGCTCTTCATCATCCTCTGAGCTCCTGCTCTTCATCATCCTCTGAGCTCCTGCTCTTCATCATCCTCTGAGCTCCTGCTCTTCATCCTCTGAGCTCCTGCTCTTCATCATCCTCTGAGCTCCTGCTCTTCATCATCCTCTGAGCTCCTGCTCTTCATCATCCTCTGAGCTCCTGCTCTTCATCCTCCTCTGAGCTCCTGCTCTTCATCATCCTCTGAGCTCCTGCTCTTCATCCTCTGAGCTCCTGCTCTTCATCATCCTCTGAGCTCCTGCTCTTCATCCTCTGAGCTCCTGCTCTTCATCATCCTCTGAGCTCCTGCTCTTCATCCTCTGAGCTCCTGCTCTTCATCCTCTGAGCTCCTGCTCTTCATCCTCCTCTGAGCTCCTGCTCTTCATCCTCCTCTGAGCTCCTGCTCTTCATCCTCCTCTGAGCTCCTGCTCTTCATCCTCCTCTGAGCTCCTGCTCTTCATCCTCCTCTGAGCTCCTGCTCTTCATCCTCCTCTGAGCTCCTGCTCTTCATCCTCCTCTGAGCTCCTGCTCTTCATCCTCTGAGCTCCTGCTCTTCATCCTCCTCTGAGCTCCTGCTCTTCATCCTCTGAGCTCCTGCTCTTCATCCTCCTCTGAGCTCCTGCTCTTCATCCTCTGAGCTCCTGCTCTTCATCCTCTGAGCTCCTGCTCTTCATCCTCCTCTGAGCTCCTGCTCTTCATCCTCTGAGCTCCTGCTCTTCATCATCCTCTGAGCTCCTGCTCTTCATCCTCCTCTGAGCTCCTGCTCTTCATCCTCCTCTGAGCTCCTGCTCTTCATCCTCCTCTGAGCTCCTGCTCTTCATCCTCCTCTGAGCTCCTGCTCTTCATCCTCTGAGCTCCTGCTCTTCATCCTCTGAGCTCCTGCTCTTCATCATCCTCTGAGCTCCTGCTCTTCATCCTCTGAGCTCCTGCTCTTCATCATCCTCTGAGCTCCTGCTCTTCATCCTCCTCTGAGCTCCTGCTCTTCATCCTCCTCTGAGCTCCTGCTCTTCATCCTCCTCTGAGCTCCTGCTCTTCATCATCCTCTGAGCTCCTGCTCTTCATCATCCTCTGAGCTCCTGCTCTTCATCATCCTCTGAGCTCCTGCTCTTCATCCTCCTCTGAGCTCCTGCTCTTCATCATCCTCTGAGCTCCTGCTCTTCATCATCCTCTGAGCTCCTGCTCTTCATCATCCTCTGAGCTCCTGCTCTTCATCATCCTCTGAGCTCCTGCTCTTCATCATCCTCTGAGCTCCTGCTCTTCATCATCCTCTGAGCTCCTGCTCTCCTGCTCTTCATCATCCTCTGAGCTCCTGCTCTTCATCCTCCTCTGAGCTCCTGCTCTTCATCATCCTCTGAGCTCCTGCTCTTCATCATCCTCTGAGCTCCTGCTCTTCATCATCCTCTGAGCTCCTGCTCTTCATCATCCTCTGAGCTCCTGCTCTTCATCATCCTCTGAGCTCCTGCTCTTCATCCTCTGAGCTCCTGCTCTCCTGCTCTTCATCCTCCTCTGAGCTCCTGCTCTTCATCCTCCTCTGAGCTCCTGCTCTTCATCCTCCTCTGAGCTCCTGCTCTTCATCCTCTGAGCTCCTGCTCTTCATCCTCTGAGCTCCTGCTCTTCATCCTCTGAGCTCCTGCTCTTCATCATCCTCTGAGCTCCTGCTCTCCTGCTCTTCATCATCCTCTGAGCTCCTGCTCTTCATCCTCTGAGCTCCTGCTCTTCATCATCCTCTGAGCTCCTGCTCTTCATCCTCCTCTGAGCTCCTGCTCTTCATCATCCTCTGAGCTCCTGCTCTTCATCCTCCTCTGAGCTCCTGCTCTTCATCCTCCTCTGAGCTCCTGCTCTTCATCATCCTCTGAGCTCCTGCTCTTCATCCTCCTCTGAGCTCCTGCTCTTCATCCTCTGAGCTCCTGCTCTTCATCATCCTCTGAGCTCCTGCTCTTCATCCTCTGAGCTCCTGCTCTTCATCCTCTGAGCTCCTGCTCTTCATCATCCTCTGAGCTCCTGTTCTTCATCCTCCTCTGAGCTCCTGCTCTTCATCCTCTGAGCTCCTGCTCTTCATCCTCTGAGCTCCTGCTCTTCATCATCCTCTGAGCTCCTGCTCTTCATCCTCTGAGCTCCTGCTCTTCATCATCCTCTGAGCTCCTGCTCTTCATCCTCCTCTGAGCTCCTGCTCTTCATCCTCTGAGCTCCTGCTCTTCATCATCCTCTGAGCTCCTGTTCTTCATCCTCTGAGCTCCTGCTCTTCATCCTCCTCTGAGCTCCTGCTCTTCATCCTCCTCTGAGCTCCTGCTCTTCATCCTCCTCTGAGCTCCTGCTCTTCATCCTCTGAGCTCCTGCTCTTCATCATCCTCTGAGCTCCTGCTCTTCATCCTCTGAGCTCCTGCTCTTCATCATCCTCTGAGCTCCTGTTCTTCATCCTCTGAGCTCCTGCTCTTCATCATCCTCTGAGCTCCTGCTCTTCATCCTCCTCTGAGCTCCTGCTCTTCATCCTCCTCTGAGCTCCTGCTCTTCATCCTCCTCTGAGCTCCTGCTCTTCATCCTCCTCTGAGCTCCTGCTCTTCATCCTCTGAGCTCCTGCTCTTCATCATCCTCTGAGCTCCTGCTCTTCATCCTCCTCTGAGCTCCTGCTCTTCATCATCCTCTGAGCTCCTGCTCTTCATCCTCTGAGCTCCTGCTCTTCATCATCCTCTGAGCTCCTGCTCTTCATCCTCTGAGCTCCTGCTCTTCATCATCCTCTGAGCTCCTGCTCTTCATCCTCCTCTGAGCTCCTGCTCTTCATCCTCCTCTGAGCTCCTGCTCTTCATCCTCTGAGCTCCTGCTCTTCATCATCCTCTGAGCTCCTGCTCTTCATCCTCTGAGCTCCTGCTCTTCATCATCCTCTGAGCTCCTGTTCTTCATCATCCTCTGAGCTCCTGCTCTTCATCCTCTGAGCTCCTGCTCTTCATCATCCTCTGAGCTCCTGCTCTTCATCCTCTGAGCTCCTGCTCTTCATCATCCTCTGAGCTCCTGCTCTTCATCATCCTCTGAGCTCCTGCTCTTCATCATCCTCTGAGCTCCTGCTCTTCATCATCCTCTGAGCTCCTGCTCTTCATCATCCTCTGAGCTCCTGCTCTTCATCATCCTCTGAGCTCCTGCTCTTCATCCTCCTCTGAGCTCCTGCTCTTCATCCTCCTCTGAGCTCCTGCTCTTCATCATCCTCTGAGCTCCTGCTCTTCATCCTCTGAGCTCCTGCTCTTCATCCTCCTCTGAGCTCCTGCTCTTCATCCTCCTCTGAGCTCCTGCTCTTCATCCTCCTCTGAGCTCCTGCTCTTCATCCTCCTCTGAGCTCCTGCTCTTCATCCTCCTCTGAGCTCCTGCTCTTCATCCTCCTCTGAGCTCCTGCTCTTCATCCTCCTCTGAGCTCCTGCTCTTCATCCTCCTCTGAGCTCCTGCTCTTCATCCTCCTCTGAGCTCCTGCTCTTCATCCTCTGAGCTCCTGCTCTTCATCCTCCTCTGAGCTCCTGCTCTTCATCCTCTGAGCTCCTGCTCTTCATCCTCTGAGCTCCTGCTCTTCATCCTCCTCTGAGCTCCTGCTCTTCATCCTCTGAGCTCCTGCTCTTCATCATCCTCTGAGCTCCTGCTCTTCATCCTCCTCTGAGCTCCTGCTCTTCATCCTCCTCTGAGCTCCTGCTCTTCATCCTCCTCTGAGCTCCTGCTCTTCATCCTCCTCTGAGCTCCTGCTCTTCATCCTCTGAGCTCCTGCTCTTCATCCTCTGAGCTCCTGCTCTTCATCATCCTCTGAGCTCCTGCTCTTCATCCTCTGAGCTCCTGCTCTTCATCATCCTCTGAGCTCCTGCTCTTCATCCTCCTCTGAGCTCCTGCTCTTCATCCTCCTCTGAGCTCCTGCTCTTCATCCTCCTCTGAGCTCCTGCTCTTCATCATCCTCTGAGCTCCTGCTCTTCATCATCCTCTGAGCTCCTGCTCTTCATCATCCTCTGAGCTCCTGCTCTTCATCCTCCTCTGAGCTCCTGCTCTTCATCATCCTCTGAGCTCCTGCTCTTCATCATCCTCTGAGCTCCTGCTCTTCATCATCCTCTGAGCTCCTGCTCTTCATCATCCTCTGAGCTCCTGCTCTTCATCATCCTCTGAGCTCCTGCTCTTCATCATCCTCTGAGCTCCTGCTCTCCTGCTCTTCATCATCCTCTGAGCTCCTGCTCTCCTGCTCTTCATCATCCTCTGAGCTCCTGCTCTTCATCCTCCTCTGAGCTCCTGCTCTTCATCATCCTCTGAGCTCCTGCTCTTCATCATCCTCTGAGCTCCTGCTCTTCATCATCCTCTGAGCTCCTGCTCTTCATCATCCTCTGAGCTCCTGCTCTTCATCATCCTCTGAGCTCCTGCTCTTCATCCTCTGAGCTCCTGCTCTTCATCCTCCTCTGAGCTCCTGCTCTTCATCCTCCTCTGAGCTCCTGCTCTTCATCCTCTGAGCTCCTGCTCTTCATCCTCTGAGCTCCTGCTCTTCATCCTCTGAGCTCCTGCTCTTCATCATCCTCTGAGCTCCTGCTCTCCTGCTCTTCATCATCCTCTGAGCTCCTGCTCTTCATCCTCTGAGCTCCTGCTCTTCATCATCCTCTGAGCTCCTGCTCTTCATCCTCCTCTGAGCTCCTGCTCTTCATCATCCTCTGAGCTCCTGCTCTTCATCCTCCTCTGAGCTCCTGCTCTTCATCCTCCTCTGAGCTCCTGCTCTTCATCATCCTCTGAGCTCCTGCTCTTCATCCTCCTCTGAGCTCCTGCTCTTCATCCTCTGAGCTCCTGCTCTTCATCATCCTCTGAGCTCCTGCTCTTCATCCTCTGAGCTCCTGCTCTTCATCCTCTGAGCTCCTGCTCTTCATCATCCTCTGAGCTCCTGTTCTTCATCCTCCTCTGAGCTCCTGCTCTTCATCCTCTGAGCTCCTGCTCTTCATCCTCTGAGCTCCTGCTCTTCATCATCCTCTGAGCTCCTGCTCTTCATCCTCTGAGCTCCTGCTCTTCATCATCCTCTGAGCTCCTGCTCTTCATCCTCTGAGCTCCTGCTCTTCATCCTCCTCTGAGCTCCTGCTCTTCATCCTCCTCTGAGCTCCTGCTCTTCATCCTCCTCTGAGCTCCTGCTCTTCATCCTCCTCTGAGCTCCTGCTCTTCATCATCCTCTGAGCTCCTGCTCTTCATCCTCTGAGCTCCTGCTCTTCATCATCCTCTGAGCTCCTGCTCTTCATCCTCCTCTGAGCTCCTGCTCTTCATCCTCTGAGCTCCTGCTCTTCATCCTCCTCTGAGCTCCTGCTCTTCATCCTCCTCTGAGCTCCTGCTCTTCATCCTCTGAGCTCCTGCTCTTCATCCTCTGAGCTCCTGCTCTTCATCCTCTGAGCTCCTGCTCTTCATCCTCCTCTGAGCTCCTGCTCTTCATCCTCCTCTGAGCTCCTGCTCTTCATCATCCTCTGAGCTCCTGCTCTTCATCCTCCTCTGAGCTCCTGCTCTTCATCCTCCTCTGAGCTCCTGCTCTTCATCCTCCTCTGAGCTCCTGCTCTTCATCCTCTGAGCTCCTGCTCTTCATCCTCCTCTGAGCTCCTGCTCTTCATCATCCTCTGAGCTCCTGCTCTTCATCCTCTGAGCTCCTGCTCTTCATCCTCTGAGCTCCTGCTCTTCATCCTCCTCTGAGCTCCTGCTCTTCATCATCCTCTGAGCTCCTGCTCTTCATCATCCTCTGAGCTCCTGCTCTTCATCCTCTGAGCTCCTGCTCTTCATCCTCTGAGCTCCTGCTCTTCATCCTCTGAGCTCCTGCTCTTCATCCTCCTCTGAGCTCCTGCTCTTCATCCTCCTCTGAGCTCCTGCTCTTCATCCTCCTCTGAGCTCCTGCTCTTCATCCTCCTCTGAGCTCCTGCTCTTCATCCTCCTCTGAGCTCCTGCTCTTCATCCTCCTCTGAGCTCCTGCTCTTCATCATCCTCTGAGCTCCTGCTCTTCATCATCCTCTGAGCTCCTGCTCTTCATCATCCTCTGAGCTCCTGCTCTTCATCATCCTCTGAGCTCCTGCTCTTCATCATCCTCTGAGCTCCTGCTCTTCATCATCCTCTGAGCTCCTGCTCTTCATCCTCCTCTGAGCTCCTGCTCTTCATCATCCTCTGAGCTCCTGCTCTTCATCCTCCTCTGAGCTCCTGCTCTTCATCATCCTCTGAGCTCCTGCTCTTCATCCTCTGAGCTCCTGCTCTTCATCATCCTCTGAGCTCCTGCTCTTCATCATCCTCTGAGCTCCTGCTCTTCATCCTCTGAGCTCCTGCTCTTCATCATCCTCTGAGCTCCTGCTCTTCATCCTCCTCTGAGCTCCTGCTCTTCATCCTCCTCTGAGCTCCTGCTCTTCATCCTCCTCTGAGCTCCTGCTCTTCATCCTCTGAGCTCCTGCTCTTCATCCTCTGAGCTCCTGCTCTTCATCCTCCTCTGAGCTCCTGCTCTTCATCCTCCTCTGAGCTCCTGCTCTTCATCCTCCTCTGAGCTCCTGCTCTTCATCATCCTCTGAGCTCCTGCTCTTCATCCTCCTCTGAGCTCCTGCTCTTCATCATCCTCTGAGCTCCTGCTCTTCATCCTCCTCTGAGCTCCTGCTCTTCATCCTCCTCTGAGCTCCTGCTCTTCATCCTCCTCTGAGCTCCTGCTCTTCATCCTCCTCTGAGCTCCTGCTCTTCATCATCCTCTGAGCTCCTGCTCTTCATCCTCCTCTGAGCTCCTGCTCTTCATCCTCCTCTGAGCTCCTGCTCTTCATCCTCCTCTGAGCTCCTGCTCTTCATCCTCTGAGCTCCTGCTCTTCATCCTCTGAGCTCCTGCTCTTCATCCTCTGAGCTCCTGCTCTTCATCCTCCTCTGAGCTCCTGCTCTTCATCATCCTCTGAGCTCCTGCTCTTCATCCTCCTCTGAGCTCCTGCTCTTCATCATCCTCTGAGCTCCTGCTCTTCATCCTCTGAGCTCCTGCTCTTCATCCTCTGAGCTCCTGCTCTTCATCATCCTCTGAGCTCCTGCTCTTCATCCTCTGAGCTCCTGCTCTTCATCCTCCTCTGAGCTCCTGCTCTTCATCCTCTGAGCTCCTGCTCTTCATCCTCTGAGCTCCTGCTCTTCATCCTCTGAGCTCCTGCTCTTCATCATCCTCTGAGCTCCTGCTCTTCATCCTCTGAGCTCCTGCTCTTCATCATCCTCTGAGCTCCTGCTCTTCATCCTCTGAGCTCCTGCTCTTCATCCTCCTCTGAGCTCCTGCTCTTCATCCTCTGAGCTCCTGCTCTTCATCCTCTGAGCTCCTGCTCTTCATCATCCTCTGAGCTCCTGCTCTTCATCATCCTCTGAGCTCCTGCTCTTCATCCTCCTCTGAGCTCCTGCTCTTCATCCTCCTCTGAGCTCCTGCTCTTCATCCTCTGAGCTCCTGCTCTTCATCATCCTCTGAGCTCCTGCTCTTCATCCTCTGAGCTCCTGCTCTTCATCCTCTGAGCTCCTGCTCTTCATCCTCCTCTGAGCTCCTGCTCTTCATCCTCTGAGCTCCTGCTCTTCATCCTCCTCTGAGCTCCTGCTCTTCATCATCCTCTGAGCTCCTGCTCTTCATCATCCTCTGAGCTCCTGCTCTTCATCCTCTGAGCTCCTGCTCTTCATCCTCTGAGCTCCTGCTCTTCATCCTCCTCTGAGCTCCTGCTCTTCATCCTCTGAGCTCCTGCTCTTCATCCTCCTCTGAGCTCCTGCTCTTCATCCTCTGAGCTCCTGCTCTTCATCCTCTGAGCTCCTGCTCTTCATCCTCTGAGCTCCTGCTCTTCATCCTCCTCTGAGCTCCTGCTCTTCATCCTCTGAGCTCCTGCTCTTCATCCTCTGAGCTCCTGCTCTTCATCCTCTGAGCTCCTGCTCTTCATCCTCTGAGCTCCTGCTCTTCATCCTCCTCTGAGCTCCTGCTCTTCATCCTCCTCTGAGCTCCTGCTCTTCATCATCCTCTGAGCTCCTGCTCTTCATCCTCCTCTGAGCTCCTGCTCTTCATCCTCTGAGCTCCTGCTCTTCATCCTCCTCTGAGCTCCTGCTCTTCATCATCCTCTGAGCTCCTGCTCTTCATCCTCTGAGCTCCTGCTCTTCATCATCCTCTGAGCTCCTGCTCTTCATCCTCCTCTGAGCTCCTGCTCTTCATCCTCCTCTGAGCTCCTGCTCTTCATCCTCCTCTGAGCTCCTGCTCTTCATCCTCTGAGCTCCTGCTCTTCATCCTCCTCTGAGCTCCTGCTCTTCATCCTCTGAGCTCCTGCTCTTCATCCTCTGAGCTCCTGCTCTTCATCCTCTGAGCTCCTGCTCTTCATCATCCTCTGAGCTCCTGCTCTTCATCCTCTGAGCTCCTGCTCTTCATCATCCTCTGAGCTCCTGCTCTTCATCATCCTCTGAGCTCCTGCTCTTCATCCTCTGAGCTCCTGCTCTTCATCATCCTCTGAGCTCCTGCTCTTCATCATCCTCTGAGCTCCTGCTCTTCATCATCCTCTGAGCTCCTGCTCTTCATCCTCTGAGCTCCTGCTCTTCATCATCCTCTGAGCTCCTGCTCTTCATCATCCTCTGAGCTCCTGCTCTTCATCATCCTCTGAGCTCCTGCTCTTCATCCTCCTCTGAGCTCCTGCTCTTCATCCTCCTCTGAGCTCCTGCTCTTCATCATCCTCTGAGCTCCTGCTCTTCATCCTCTGAGCTCCTGCTCTTCATCATCCTCTGAGCTCCTGCTCTTCATCCTCTGAGCTCCTGCTCTTCATCCTCTGAGCTCCTGCTCTTCATCCTCTGAGCTCCTGCTCTTCATCCTCTGAGCTCCTGCTCTTCATCCTCCTCTGAGCTCCTGCTCTTCATCATCCTCTGAGCTCCTGCTCTTCATCCTCCTCTGAGCTCCTGCTCTTCATCATCCTCTGAGCTCCTGCTCTTCATCCTCCTCTGAGCTCCTGCTCTTCATCCTCCTCTGAGCTCCTGCTCTTCATCATCCTCTGAGCTCCTGCTCTTCATCCTCCTCTGAGCTCCTGCTCTTCATCCTCTGAGCTCCTGCTCTTCATCATCCTCTGAGCTCCTGCTCTTCATCATCCTCTGAGCTCCTGCTCTTCATCATCCTCTGAGCTCCTGCTCTTCATCATCCTCTGAGCTCCTGCTCTTCATCCTCCTCTGAGCTCCTGCTCTTCATCCTCTGAGCTCCTGCTCTTCATCCTCTGAGCTCCTGCTCTTCATCCTCCTCTGAGCTCCTGCTCTTCATCCTCTGAGCTCCTGCTCTTCATCATCCTCTGAGCTCCTGCTCTTCATCCTCCTCTGAGCTCCTGCTCTTCATCCTCCTCTGAGCTCCTGCTCTTCATCCTCCTCTGAGCTCCTGCTCTTCATCCTCCTCTGAGCTCCTGCTCTTCATCCTCTGAGCTCCTGCTCTTCATCCTCTGAGCTCCTGCTCTTCATCATCCTCTGAGCTCCTGCTCTTCATCCTCTGAGCTCCTGCTCTTCATCATCCTCTGAGCTCCTGCTCTTCATCCTCCTCTGAGCTCCTGCTCTTCATCCTCCTCTGAGCTCCTGCTCTTCATCCTCCTCTGAGCTCCTGCTCTTCATCATCCTCTGAGCTCCTGCTCTTCATCATCCTCTGAGCTCCTGCTCTTCATCATCCTCTGAGCTCCTGCTCTTCATCCTCCTCTGAGCTCCTGCTCTTCATCATCCTCTGAGCTCCTGCTCTTCATCATCCTCTGAGCTCCTGCTCTTCATCATCCTCTGAGCTCCTGCTCTTCATCATCCTCTGAGCTCCTGCTCTTCATCATCCTCTGAGCTCCTGCTCTTCATCATCCTCTGAGCTCCTGCTCTCCTGCTCTTCATCATCCTCTGAGCTCCTGCTCTCCTGCTCTTCATCATCCTCTGAGCTCCTGCTCTTCATCCTCCTCTGAGCTCCTGCTCTTCATCATCCTCTGAGCTCCTGCTCTTCATCATCCTCTGAGCTCCTGCTCTTCATCATCCTCTGAGCTCCTGCTCTTCATCATCCTCTGAGCTCCTGCTCTTCATCATCCTCTGAGCTCCTGCTCTTCATCCTCTGAGCTCCTGCTCTCCTGCTCTTCATCCTCCTCTGAGCTCCTGCTCTTCATCCTCCTCTGAGCTCCTGCTCTTCATCCTCCTCTGAGCTCCTGCTCTTCATTCTCTGAGCTCCTGCTCTTCATCCTCTGAGCTCCTGCTCTTCATCCTCTGAGCTCCTGCTCTTCATCATCCTCTGAGCTCCTGCTCTCCTGCTCTTCATCATCCTCTGAGCTCCTGCTCTTCATCCTCTGAGCTCCTGCTCTTCATCATCCTCTGAGCTCCTGCTCTTCATCCTCCTCTGAGCTCCTGCTCTTCATCATCCTCTGAGCTCCTGCTCTTCATCCTCCTCTGAGCTCCTGCTCTTCATCCTCCTCTGAGCTCCTGCTCTTCATCATCCTCTGAGCTCCTGCTCTTCATCCTCCTCTGAGCTCCTGCTCTTCATCCTCTGAGCTCCTGCTCTTCATCATCCTCTGAGCTCCTGCTCTTCATCCTCTGAGCTCCTGCTCTTCATCCTCTGAGCTCCTGCTCTTCATCATCCTCTGAGCTCCTGTTCTTCATCCTCCTCTGAGCTCCTGCTCTTCATCCTCTGAGCTCCTGCTCTTCATCCTCTGAGCTCCTGCTCTTCATCATCCTCTGAGCTCCTGCTCTTCATCCTCTGAGCTCCTGCTCTTCATCATCCTCTGAGCTCCTGCTCTTCATCCTCCTCTGAGCTCCTGCTCTTCATCCTCTGAGCTCCTGCTCTTCATCATCCTCTGAGCTCCTGTTCTTCATCCTCTGAGCTCCTGCTCTTCATCCTCCTCTGAGCTCCTGCTCTTCATCCTCCTCTGAGCTCCTGCTCTTCATCCTCCTCTGAGCTCCTGCTCTTCATCCTCTGAGCTCCTGCTCTTCATCATCCTCTGAGCTCCTGCTCTTCATCCTCTGAGCTCCTGCTCTTCATCATCCTCTGAGCTCCTGTCTTCATCCTCTGAGCTCCTGCTCTTCATCATCCTCTGAGCTCCTGCTCTTCATCCTCCTCTGAGCTCCTGCTCTTCATCCTCCTCTGAGCTCCTGCTCTTCATCCTCCTCTGAGCTCCTGCTCTTCATCCTCCTCTGAGCTCCTGCTCTTCATCCTCTGAGCTCCTGCTCTTCATCATCCTCTGAGCTCCTGCTCTTCATCCTCCTCTGAGCTCCTGCTCTTCATCATCCTCTGAGCTCCTGCTCTTCATCCTCTGAGCTCCTGCTCTTCATCATCCTCTGAGCTCCTGCTCTTCATCCTCTGAGCTCCTGCTCTTCATCATCCTCTGAGCTCCTGCTCTTCATCCTCCTCTGAGCTCCTGCTCTTCATCCTCCTCTGAGCTCCTGCTCTCTTCATCCTCTGAGCTCCTGCTCTTCATCATCCTCTGAGCTCCTGCTCTTCATCCTCTGAGCTCCTGCTCTTCATCATCCTCTGAGCTCCTGCTCTTCATCATCCTCTGAGCTCCTGCTCTTCATCCTCTGAGCTCCTGCTCTTCATCATCCTCTGAGCTCCTGCTCTTCATCCTCTGAGCTCCTGCTCTTCATCATCCTCTGAGCTCCTGCTCTTCATCATCCTCTGAGCTCCTGCTCTTCATCATCCTCTGAGCTCCTGCTCTTCATCATCCTCTGAGCTCCTGCTCTTCATCATCCTCTGAGCTCCTGCTCTTCATCCTCCTCTGAGCTCCTGCTCTTCATCCTCCTCTGAGCTCCTGCTCTTCATCCTCCTCTGAGCTCCTGCTCTTCATCATCCTCTGAGCTCCTGCTCTTCATCCTCTGAGCTCCTGCTCTTCACTCCTCTGAGCTCCTGCTCTTCATCCTCCTCTGAGCTCCTGCTCTTCATCCTCCTCTGAGCTCCTGCTCTTCATCCTCCTCTGAGCTCCTGCTCTTCATCCTCCTCTGAGCTCCTGCTCTTCATCCTCCTCTGAGCTCCTGCTCTTCATCCTCCTCTGAGCTCCTGCTCTTCATCCTCTGAGCTCCTGCTCTTCATCCTCCTCTGAGCTCCTGCTCTTCATCCTCTGAGCTCCTGCTCTTCATCCTCCTCTGAGCTCCTGCTCTTCATCCTCTGAGCTCCTGCTCTTCATCCTCTGAGCTCCTGCTCTTCATCCTCCTCTGAGCTCCTGCTCTTCATCCTCTGAGCTCCTGCTCTTCATCATCCTCTGAGCTCCTGCTCTTCATCCTCCTCTGAGCTCCTGCTCTTCATCCTCCTCTGAGCTCCTGCTCTTCATCCTCCTCTGAGCTCCTGCTCTTCATCCTCCTCTGAGCTCCTGCTCTTCATCCTCTGAGCTCCTGCTCTTCATCTCTCTGAGCTCCTGCTCTTCATCATCCTCTGAGCTCCTGCTCTTCATCCTCCCTGAGCTCCTGCTCTTCATCATCCTCTGAGCTCCTGCTCTTCATCCTCCTCTGAGCTCCTGCTCTTCATCCTCCTCTGAGCTCCTGCTCTTCATCCTCCTCTGAGCTCCTGCTCTTCATCATCCTCTGAGCTCCTGCTCTTCATCATCCTCTGAGCTCCTGCTCTTCATCATCCTCTGAGCTCCTGCTCTTCATCCTCCTCTGAGCTCCTGCTCTTCATCATCCTCTGAGCTCCTGCTCTTCATCATCCTCTGAGCTCCTGCTCTTCATCATCCTCTGAGCTCCTGCTCTTCATCATCCTCTGAGCTCCTGCTCTTCATCATCCTCTGAGCTCCTGCTCCCT
>NC_137110.1:52598954-52626849 GCF_949357685.1 Gobio gobio | reverse complement strand
CTCCTGCTCTTCATCATCCTCTGAGCTCCTGCTCTTCATCCTCTGAGCTCCTGCTCTTCATCTCCTCTGAGCTCCTGCTCTTCATCCTCCTCTGAGCTCCTGCTCTTCATCATCCTCTGAGCTCCTGCTCTTCATCCTCCTCTGAGCTCCTGCTCTTCATCCTCTCTGAGCTCCTGCTCTTCATCATCCTCTGAGCTCCTGCTCTTCATCCTCCTCTGAGCTCCTGCTCTTCATCCTCTGAGCTCCTGCTCTTCACATCCTCTGAGCTCCTGCTCTTCATCCTCCTGAGCTCCTGCTCTTTCATCCTCCTCTGAGCTCCTGCTCTTCATCATCCTCTGAGCTCCTGCTCTTCATCCTCCTCTGAGCTCCTGCTCTTCATCCTCTGAGCTCCTGCTCTTCATCCTCTGAGGCTCCTGCTCTTCATCATCCTCTGAGCTCCTGCTCTTCATCCTCTGAGCTCCTGCTCTTCATCCTCCTCTGAGCTCCTGCTCTTCATCCTCTGAGCTCCTGCTCTTCATCCTCCTCTGAGCTCCTGCTCTTCATCCTCCTCTGAGCTCCTGCTCTTCATCCTCCTCTGAGCTCCTGCTCTTCATCATCCTCTGAGCTCCTGCTCTTCATCATCCTCTGAGCTCCTGCTCTTCATCCTCTGAGCTCCTGCTCTTCATCATCCTCTGAGCTCCTGCTCTTCATCCTCCTCTGAGCTCCTGCTCTTCATCCTCTGAGCTCCTGCTCTTCATCCTCCTCTGAGCTCCTGCTCTTCATCTCTCTGAGCTCCTGCTCTTCATCCTCTGAGCTCCTGCTCTTCATCATCCTCTGAGCTCCTGCTCTTCATCTCCTCTGAGCTCCTGCTCTTCATCTCCTCTGAGCTCCTGCTCTTCATCCTCCTCTGAGCTCCTGCTCTTCATCATCCTCTGAGCTCCTGCTCTTCATCCTCCTCTGAGCTCCTGCTCTTCATCCTCCTCTGAGCTCCTGCTCTTCATCTCCTCTGAGCTCCTGCTCTTCATCCTCTGAGCTCCTGCTCTTCATCCTCCTCTGAGCTCCTGCTCTTCATCTCCTCTGAGCTCCTGCTCTTCATCCTCTGAGCTCTGCTCTTCATCCTCTGAGCTCCTGCTCTTCATCCTCCTCTGAGCTCCTGCTCTTCATCATCCTCTGAGCTCCTGCTCTCATCCTCCTCTGAGCTCCTGCTCTTCATCCTCTGAGCTCCTGCTCTTCATCTCCTCTGAGCTCCTGCTCTTCATCCTCTCTGAGCTCCTGCTCTTCATCCTCCTCTGAGCTCCTGCTCTTCATCCTCCTCTGAGCTCCTGCTCTTCATCCGTCCTCTGAGCTCCTGCTCTTCATCCTCCTCTGAGCTCCTGCTCTTCATCCTCCTCTGAGCTCCTGCTCTTCATCCTCCTCTGAGCTCCTGCTCTTCATCATCCTCTGAGCTCCTGCTCTTCATCCTCCTCTGAGCTCCTGCTCTTCATCATCCTCTGAGCTCCTGCTCTTCATCATCCTCTGAGCTCCTGCTCTTCATCTCCTCTGAGCTCCTGCTCTCATCATCCTCTGAGCTCCTGCTCTTCATCCTCCTCTGAGCTCCTGCTCTTCATCATCCTCTGAGCTCCTGCTCTTCATCCTCCTCGAGCTCCTGCTCTTCATCATCTCTGAGCTCCTGCTCTTCATCCTCTGAGCTCCTGCTCGTCATCATCCTCTGAGCTCCTGCTCTCATCCTCTGAGCTCCTGCTCTTCATCCTCTGAGCTCCTGCTCTTCATCATCCTCTGAGCTCCTGCTCTTCATCCTCCTCTGAGCTCCTGCTCTTCATCCTCCTCTGAGCTCCTGCTCTTCATCCTCTTGAGCTCCTGCTCTTCATCCTCTGAGCTCCTGCTCATCATCCTCTGAGCTCCTGCTCTTCATCCTCCTCTGAGCTCCTGCTCTTCATCCTCCTCTGAGCTCCTGCTCTTCATCCTCTCTGAGCTCCTGCTCTTCATCCTCTCTGAGCTCCTGCTCTTCATCTCCTCTGAGCTCCTGCTCTTCATCTCCTCTGAGCTCCTGCTCTTCATCCTCCTCTGAGCTCCTGCTCTTCATCCTCCTCTGAGCTCCTGCTCTTCATCCTCCTCTGAGCTCCTGCTCTTCATCTCCTCTGAGCTCCTGCTCTTCATCATCCTCTGAGCTCCTGCTCTTCATCCTCCTCTGAGCTCCTGCTCTTCATCCTCCTCTGAGCTCCTGCTCTTCATCCTCCTCTGAGCTCCTGCTCTTCATCCCTGAGCTCCTGCTCTTCATCCTCTGAGCTCCTGCTCTTCATCCTCTGAGCTCCTGCTCTTCATCCTCCTCTGAGCTCCTGCTCTTCATCATCCTCTGAGCTCCTGCTCTTCATCCTCTGAGCTCCTGCTCTTCATCATCCTCTGAGCTCCTGCTCTTCATCCTCTGAGCTCCTGCTCTTCATCCTCTGAGCTCCTGCTCTTCATCATCCTCTGAGCTCCTGCTCTTCATCCTCTGAGCTCCTGCTCTTCATCCTCCTCTGAGCTCCTGCTCTTCATCCTCTGAGCTCCTGCTCTTCATCCTCTGAGCTCCCTGCTCTTCATCCTCTGAGCTCCTGCTCTTCATCATCCTCTGAGCTCCTGCTCTTCATCCTCTGAGCTCCTGCTCTTCATCATCCTCTGAGCTCCTGCTCTTCATCCTCTGAGCTCCTGCTCTTCATCCTCCTCTGAGCTCCTGCTCTTCATCCTCTGAGCTCCTGCTCTTCATCCTCTGAGCTCCTGCTCTTCATCATCCTCTGAGCTCCTGCTCTTCATCATCCTCTGAGCTCCTGCTCTTCATCCTCCTCTGAGCTCCTGCTCTTCATCCTCCTCTGAGCTCCTGCTCTTCATCCTCTGAGCTCCTGCTCTTCATCATCCTCTGAGCTCCTGCTCTTCATCCTCTGAGCTCCTGCTCTTCATCCTCTGAGCTCCTGCTCTTCATCCTCCTCTGAGCTCCTGCTCTTCATCATCCTCTGAGCTCCTGCTCTTCATCATCCTCTGAGCTCCTGCTCTTCATCCTCTGAGCTCCTGCTCTTCATCCTCTGAGCTCCTGCTCTTCATCCTCCTCTGAGCTCCTGCTCTTCATCCTCTGAGCTCCTGCTCTTCATCCTCCTCTGAGCTCCTGCTCTTCATCCTCTGAGCTCCTGCTCTTCATCCTCTGAGCTCCTGCTCTTCATCCTCTGAGCTCCTGCTCTTCATCCTCCTCTGAGCTCCTGCTCTTCATCCTCTGAGCTCCTGCTCTTCATCCTCTGAGCTCCTGCTCTTCATCCTCTGAGCTCCTGCTCTTCATCCTCTGAGCTCCTGCTCTTCATCCTCCTCTGAGCTCCTGCTCTTCATCCTCCTCTGAGCTCCTGCTCTTCATCATCCTCTGAGCTCCTGCTCTTCATCCTCCTCTGAGCTCCTGCTCTTCATCCTCTGAGCTCCTGCTCTTCATCCTCCTCTGAGCTCCTGCTCTTCATCATCCTCTGAGCTCCTGCTCTTCATCCTCTGAGCTCCTGCTCTTCATCATCCTCTGAGCTCCTGCTCTTCATCCTCCTCTGAGCTCCTGCTCTTCATCCTCCTCTGAGCTCCTGCTCTTCATCCTCCTCTGAGCTCCTGCTCTTCATCCTCTGAGCTCCTGCTCTTCATCCTCCTCTGAGCTCCTGCTCTTCATCCTCTGAGCTCCTGCTCTTCATCCTCTGAGCTCCTGCTCTTCATCCTCTGAGCTCCTGCTCTTCATCATCCTCTGAGCTCCTGCTCTTCATCCTCTGAGCTCCTGCTCTTCATCATCCTCTGAGCTCCTGCTCTTCATCCTCTGAGCTCCTGCTCTTCATCATCCTCTGAGCTCCTGCTCTTCATCATCCTCTGAGCTCCTGCTCTTCATCATCCTCTGAGCTCCTGCTCTTCATCCTCTGAGCTCCTGCTCTTCATCATCCTCTGAGCTCCTGCTCTTCATCATCCTCTGAGCTCCTGCTCTTCATCATCCTCTGAGCTCCTGCTCTTCATCCTCCTCTGAGCTCCTGCTCTTCATCCTCCTCTGAGCTCCTGCTCTTCATCATCCTCTGAGCTCCTGCTCTTCATCCTCTGAGCTCCTGCTCTTCATCATCCTCTGAGCTCCTGCTCTTCATCCTCTGAGCTCCTGCTCTTCATCATCCTCTGAGCTCCTGCTCTTCATCCTCTGAGCTCCTGCTCTTCATCCTCTGAGCTCCTGCTCTTCATCCTCCTCTGAGCTCCTGCTCTTCATCCTCCTCTGAGCTCCTGCTCTTCATCCTCTGAGCTCCTGCTCTTCATCATCCTCTGAGCTCCTGCTCTTCATCATCCTCTGAGCTCCTGCTCTTCATCATCCTCTGAGCTCCTGCTCTTCATCATCCTCTGAGCTCCTGCTCTTCATCCTCCTCTGAGCTCCTGCTCTTCATCCTCTGAGCTCCTGCTCTTCATCCTCTGAGCTCCTGCTCTTCATCATCCTCTGAGCTCCTGCTCTCCTGCTCTTCATCATCCTCTGAGCTCCTGCTCTTCATCCTCTGAGCTCCTGCTCTTCATCATCCTCTGAGCTCCTGCTCTTCATCCTCCTCTGAGCTCCTGCTCTTCATCCTCCTCTGAGCTCCTGCTCTTCATCCTCTGAGCTCCTGCTCTTCATCATCCTCTGAGCTCCTGCTCTTCATCATCCTCTGAGCTCCTGCTCTTCATCCTCCTCTGAGCTCCTGCTCTTCATCCTCTGAGCTCCTGCTCTTCATCATCCTCTGAGCTCCTGCTCTTCATCCTCCTCTGAGCTCCTGCTCTTCATCCTCCTCTGAGCTCCTGCTCTTCATCCTCCTCTGAGCTCCTGCTCTTCATCCTCCTCTGAGCTCCTGCTCTTCATCCTCTGAGCTCCTGCTCTTCATCCTCTGAGCTCCTGCTCTTCATCATCCTCTGAGCTCCTGCTCTTCATCCTCTGAGCTCCTGCTCTTCATCATCCTCTGAGCTCCTGCTCTTCATCCTCCTCTGAGCTCCTGCTCTTCATCCTCTGAGCTCCTGCTCTTCATCCTCTGAGCTCCTGCTCTTCATCATCCTCTGAGCTCCTGCTCTTCATCCTCCTCTGAGCTCCTGCTCTTCATCCTCCTCTGAGCTCCTGCTCTTCATCCTCCTCTGAGCTCCTGCTCTTCATCATCCTCTGAGCTCCTGCTCTTCATCATCCTCTGAGCTCCTGCTCTTCATCATCCTCTGAGCTCCTGCTCTTCATCCTCCTCTGAGCTCCTGCTCTTCATCATCCTCTGAGCTCCTGCTCTTCATCATCCTCTGAGCTCCTGCTCTTCATCATCCTCTGAGCTCCTGCTCTTCATCATCCTCTGAGCTCCTGCTCTTCATCATCCTCTGAGCTCCTGCTCTTCATCATCCTCTGAGCTCCTGCTCTCCTGCTCTTCATCATCCTCTGAGCTCCTGCTCTCCTGCTCTTCATCATCCTCTGAGCTCCTGCTCTTCATCCTCCTCTGAGCTCCTGCTCTTCATCATCCTCTGAGCTCCTGCTCTTCATCATCCTCTGAGCTCCTGCTCTTCATCATCCTCTGAGCTCCTGCTCTTCATCATCCTCTGAGCTCCTGCTCTTCATCATCCTCTGAGCTCCTGCTCTTCATCCTCTGAGCTCCTGCTCTCCTGCTCTTCATCCTCCTCTGAGCTCCTGCTCTTCATCCTCCTCTGAGCTCCTGCTCTTCATCCTCCTCTGAGCTCCTGCTCTTCATTCTCTGAGCTCCTGCTCTTCATCCTCTGAGCTCCTGCTCTTCATCCTCTGAGCTCCTGCTCTTCATCATCCTCTGAGCTCCTGCTCTCCTGCTCTTCATCATCCTCTGAGCTCCTGCTCTTCATCCTCTGAGCTCCTGCTCTTCATCATCCTCTGAGCTCCTGCTCTTCATCCTCCTCTGAGCTCCTGCTCTTCATCATCCTCTGAGCTCCTGCTCTTCATCCTCCTCTGAGCTCCTGCTCTTCATCCTCCTCTGAGCTCCTGCTCTTCATCATCCTCTGAGCTCCTGCTCTTCATCCTCCTCTGAGCTCCTGCTCTTCATCCTCTGAGCTCCTGCTCTTCATCATCCTCTGAGCTCCTGCTCTTCATCCTCTGAGCTCCTGCTCTTCATCCTCTGAGCTCCTGCTCTTCATCATCCTCTGAGCTCCTGTTCTTCATCCTCCTCTGAGCTCCTGCTCTTCATCCTCTGAGCTCCTGCTCTTCATCCTCTGAGCTCCTGCTCTTCATCATCCTCTGAGCTCCTGCTCTTCATCCTCTGAGCTCCTGCTCTTCATCATCCTCTGAGCTCCTGCTCTTCATCCTCCTCTGAGCTCCTGCTCTTCATCCTCTGAGCTCCTGCTCTTCATCATCCTCTGAGCTCCTGTTCTTCATCCTCTGAGCTCCTGCTCTTCATCCTCCTCTGAGCTCCTGCTCTTCATCCTCCTCTGAGCTCCTGCTCTTCATCCTCCTCTGAGCTCCTGCTCTTCATCCTCTGAGCTCCTGCTCTTCATCATCCTCTGAGCTCCTGCTCTTCATCCTCTGAGCTCCTGCTCTTCATCATCCTCTGAGCTCCTGTTCTTCATCCTCTGAGCTCCTGCTCTTCATCATCCTCTGAGCTCCTGCTCTTCATCCTCCTCTGAGCTCCTGCTCTTCATCCTCCTCTGAGCTCCTGCTCTTCATCCTCCTCTGAGCTCCTGCTCTTCATCCTCCTCTGAGCTCCTGCTCTTCATCCTCTGAGCTCCTGCTCTTCATCATCCTCTGAGCTCCTGCTCTTCATCCTCCTCTGAGCTCCTGCTCTTCATCATCCTCTGAGCTCCTGCTCTTCATCCTCTGAGCTCCTGCTCTTCATCATCCTCTGAGCTCCTGCTCTTCATCCTCTGAGCTCCTGCTCTTCATCATCCTCTGAGCTCCTGCTCTTCATCCTCCTCTGAGCTCCTGCTCTTCATCCTCCTCTGAGCTCCTGCTCTTCATCCTCTGAGCTCCTGCTCTTCATCATCCTCTGAGCTCCTGCTCTTCATCCTCTGAGCTCCTGCTCTTCATCATCCTCTGAGCTCCTGTTCTTCATCATCCTCTGAGCTCCTGCTCTTCATCCTCTGAGCTCCTGCTCTTCATCATCCTCTGAGCTCCTGCTCTTCATCCTCTGAGCTCCTGCTCTTCATCATCCTCTGAGCTCCTGCTCTTCATCATCCTCTGAGCTCCTGCTCTTCATCATCCTCTGAGCTCCTGCTCTTCATCATCCTCTGAGCTCCTGCTCTTCATCATCCTCTGAGCTCCTGCTCTTCATCATCCTCTGAGCTCCTGCTCTTCATCCTCCTCTGAGCTCCTGCTCTTCATCCTCCTCTGAGCTCCTGCTCTTCATCATCCTCTGAGCTCCTGCTCTTCATCCTCTGAGCTCCTGCTCTTCATCCTCCTCTGAGCTCCTGCTCTTCATCCTCCTCTGAGCTCCTGCTCTTCATCCTCCTCTGAGCTCCTGCTCTTCATCCTCCTCTGAGCTCCTGCTCTTCATCCTCCTCTGAGCTCCTGCTCTTCATCCTCCTCTGAGCTCCTGCTCTTCATCCTCCTCTGAGCTCCTGCTCTTCATCCTCTGAGCTCCTGCTCTTCATCCTCCTCTGAGCTCCTGCTCTTCATCCTCTGAGCTCCTGCTCTTCATCCTCCTCTGAGCTCCTGCTCTTCATCCTCTGAGCTCCTGCTCTTCATCCTCTGAGCTCCTGCTCTTCATCCTCCTCTGAGCTCCTGCTCTTCATCCTCTGAGCTCCTGCTCTTCATCATCCTCTGAGCTCCTGCTCTTCATCCTCCTCTGAGCTCCTGCTCTTCATCCTCCTCTGAGCTCCTGCTCTTCATCCTCCTCTGAGCTCCTGCTCTTCATCCTCCTCTGAGCTCCTGCTCTTCATCCTCTGAGCTCCTGCTCTTCATCCTCTGAGCTCCTGCTCTTCATCATCCTCTGAGCTCCTGCTCTTCATCCTCTGAGCTCCTGCTCTTCATCATCCTCTGAGCTCCTGCTCTTCATCCTCCTCTGAGCTCCTGCTCTTCATCCTCCTCTGAGCTCCTGCTCTTCATCCTCCTCTGAGCTCCTGCTCTTCATCATCCTCTGAGCTCCTGCTCTTCATCATCCTCTGAGCTCCTGCTCTTCATCATCCTCTGAGCTCCTGCTCTTCATCCTCCTCTGAGCTCCTGCTCTTCATCATCCTCTGAGCTCCTGCTCTTCATCATCCTCTGAGCTCCTGCTCTTCATCATCCTCTGAGCTCCTGCTCTTCATCATCCTCTGAGCTCCTGCTCTTCATCATCCTCTGAGCTCCTGCTCTCCTGCTCTTCATCATCCTCTGAGCTCCTGCTCTCCTGCTCTTCATCATCCTCTGAGCTCCTGCTCTTCATCCTCCTCTGAGCTCCTGCTCTTCATCATCCTCTGAGCTCCTGCTCTTCATCATCCTCTGAGCTCCTGCTCTTCATCATCCTCTGAGCTCCTGCTCTTCATCATCCTCTGAGCTCCTGCTCTTCATCATCCTCTGAGCTCCTGCTCTTCATCCTCTGAGCTCCTGCTCTTCATCCTCCTCTGAGCTCCTGCTCTTCATCCTCCTCTGAGCTCCTGCTCTTCATCCTCTGAGCTCCTGCTCTTCATCCTCTGAGCTCCTGCTCTTCATCCTCTGAGCTCCTGCTCTTCATCATCCTCTGAGCTCCTGCTCTCCTGCTCTTCATCATCCTCTGAGCTCCTGCTCTTCATCCTCTGAGCTCCTGCTCTTCATCATCCTCTGAGCTCCTGCTCTTCATCCTCCTCTGAGCTCCTGCTCTTCATCATCCTCTGAGCTCCTGCTCTTCATCCTCCTCTGAGCTCCTGCTCTTCATCCTCCTCTGAGCTCCTGCTCTTCATCATCCTCTGAGCTCCTGCTCTTCATCCTCCTCTGAGCTCCTGCTCTTCATCCTCTGAGCTCCTGCTCTTCATCATCCTCTGAGCTCCTGCTCTTCATCCTCTGAGCTCCTGCTCTTCATCCTCTGAGCTCCTGCTCTTCATCATCCTCTGAGCTCCTGTTCTTCATCCTCCTCTGAGCTCCTGCTCTTCATCCTCTGAGCTCCTGCTCTTCATCCTCTGAGCTCCTGCTCTTCATCATCCTCTGAGCTCCTGCTCTTCATCCTCTGAGCTCCTGCTCTTCATCATCCTCTGAGCTCCTGCTCTTCATCCTCCTCTGAGCTCCTGCTCTTCATCCTCTGAGCTCCTGCTCTTCATCATCCTCTGAGCTCCTGTTCTTCATCCTCTGAGCTCCTGCTCTTCATCATCCTCTGAGCTCCTGCTCTTCATCCTCCTCTGAGCTCCTGCTCTTCATCCTCCTCTGAGCTCCTGCTCTTCATCCTCTGAGCTCCTGCTCTTCATCATCCTCTGAGCTCCTGCTCTTCATCCTCTGAGCTCCTGCTCTTCATCATCCTCTGAGCTCCTGTTCTTCATCCTCTGAGCTCCTGCTCTTCATCATCCTCTGAGCTCCTGCTCTTCATCCTCCTCTGAGCTCCTGCTCTTCATCCTCCTCTGAGCTCCTGCTCTTCATCCTCTGAGCTCCTGCTCTTCATCATCCTCTGAGCTCCTGCTCTTCATCCTCCTCTGAGCTCCTGCTCTTCATCATCCTCTGAGCTCCTGCTCTTCATCCTCTGAGCTCCTGCTCTTCATCATCCTCTGAGCTCCTGCTCTTCATCCTCTGAGCTCCTGCTCTTCATCATCCTCTGAGCTCCTGCTCTTCATCCTCCTCTGAGCTCCTGCTCTTCATCCTCCTCTGAGCTCCTGCTCTTCATCCTCTGAGCTCCTGCTCTTCATCATCCTCTGAGCTCCTGCTCTTCATCCTCTGAGCTCCTGCTCTTCATCATCCTCTGAGCTCCTGTTCTTCATCCTCTGAGCTCCTGCTCTTCATCCTCCTCTGAGCTCCTGCTCTTCATCCTCCTCTGAGCTCCTGCTCTTCATCCTCCTCTGAGCTCCTGCTCTTCATCCTCCTCTGAGCTCCTGCTCTTCATCCTCCTCTGAGCTCCTGCTCTTCATCCTCCTCTGAGCTCCTGCTCTTCATCCTCTGAGCTCCTGCTCTTCATCATCCTCTGAGCTCCTGCTCTTCATCCTCCTCTGAGCTCCTGCTCTTCATCATCCTCTGAGCTCCTGCTCTTCATCCTCCTCTGAGCTCCTGCTCTTCATCCTCCTCTGAGCTCCTGCTCTTCATCCTCTGAGCTCCTGCTCTTCATCCTCCTCTGAGCTCCTGCTCTTCATCATCCTCTGAGCTCCTGCTCTTCATCCTCCTCTGAGCTCCTGCTCTTCATCCTCCTCTGAGCTCCTGCTCTTCATCCTCCTCTGAGCTCCTGCTCTTCATCCTCCTCTGAGCTCCTGCTCTTCATCCTCCTCTGAGCTCCTGCTCTTCATCATCCTCTGAGCTCCTGTTCTTCATCCTCTGAGCTCCTGCTCTTCATCCTCCTCTGAGCTCCTGCTCTTCATCCTCCTCTGAGCTCCTGCTCTTCATCATCCTCTGAGCTCCTGCTCTTCATCATCCTCTGAGCTCCTGCTCTTCATCATCCTCTGAGCTCCTGCTCTTCATCCTCTGAGCTCCTGCTCTTCATCCTCCTCTGAGCTCCTGCTCTTCATCATCCTCTGAGCTCCTGCTCTTCATCCTCTGAGCTCCTGCTCTTCATCCTCTGAGCTCCTGCTCTTCATCCTCCTCTGAGCTCCTGCTCTTCATCCTCCTCTGAGCTCCTGCTCTTCATCATCCTCTGAGCTCCTGCTCTTCATCCTCTGAGCTCCTGCTCTTCATCCTCCTCTGAGCTCCTGCTCTTCATCATCCTCTGAGCTCCTGCTCTTCATCCTCCTCTGAGCTCCTGCTCTTCATCCTCCTCTGAGCTCCTGCTCTTCATCATCCTCTGAGCTCCTGTTCTTCATCCTCTGAGCTCCTGCTCTTCATCCTCCTCTGAGCTCCTGCTCTTCATCCTCCTCTGAGCTCCTGCTCTTCATCATCCTCTGAGCTCCTGCTCTTCATCCTCCTCTGAGCTCCTGCTCTTCATCATCCTCTGAGCTCCTGCTCTTCATCATCCTCTGAGCTCCTGCTCTTCATCCTCCTCTGAGCTCCTGCTCTTCATCCTCCTCTGAGCTCCTGCTCTTCATCCTCCTCTGAGCTCCTGCTCTTCATCCTCCTCTGAGCTCCTGCTCTTCATCATCCTCTGAGCTCCTGCTCTTCATCCTCTGAGCTCCTGCTCTTCATCCTCCTCTGAGCTCCTGCTCTTCATCCTCCTCTGAGCTCCTGCTCTTCATCCTCCTCTGAGCTCCTGCTCTTCATCCTCTGAGCTCCTGCTCTTCATCCTCTGAGCTCCTGCTCTTCATCCTCTGAGCTCCTGCTCTTCATCATCCTCTGAGCTCCTGCTCTTCATCCTCTGAGCTCCTGCTCTTCATCCTCCTCTGAGCTCCTGCTCTTCATCCTCCTCTGAGCTCCTGCTCTTCATCCTCCTCTGAGCTCCTGCTCTTCATCATCCTCTGAGCTCCTGCTCTTCATCCTCTGAGCTCCTCATGTGTCTGTGTGATGTCATGTATGTGTGATGTCATGTGTCTGTGTGATGTCATGTATATGTGATGTCATGTGTCTGTGTGATGTCATGTGTCTGTGTGATGTCATGTGTCTGTGTGATGTTGTGTGTCTGTGTGATGTCATGTGTATGTGTGATGTGTCTGTGTGATGTCATGTGTCTGTGTGATGTTGTGTGTCTGTGTGATGTCATGTGTATGTGTGATGTGTCTGTGTGATGTCATGTGTCTCTGTGATGTCATGTGTGATGTTGTGTGTCTGTGTGATGTCATGTGTGATGTCGTGTCTGTGTGATGTCATGTGTATGTGTGATGTCATGTGTCTGTGTGATGTCATGTGTGATGTCGTGTCTGTGTGATGTCATGTGTATGTGTGATGTCATGTGTCTGTGTGATGTCGTGTCTGTGTGATGTCATGTGTCTGTGATGTCATGTGTATGTGTGATGTCATGTGTGATGTGTCTGTGTGATGTCGTGTCTGTGTGATGTCATGTGTATGTGTGATGTCATGTGTCTGTGTGATGTCATGTGTCTGTGTGATGTCATGTGTATGTGTGATGTCATGTGTATGTGTGATGTCATGTGTCTGTGTGATGTCGTGTCTGTGTGATGTCATGTGTCTGTGATGTCATGTGTATGTGTGATGTCATGTGTCTGTGTGATGTCATGTGTATGTGTGATGTCATGTGTATGTGTGATGTCATGTGTCTGTGTGATGTCGTGTCTGTGTGATGTCATGTGTCTGTGATGTCATGTGTCTGTGATGTCATGTGTATGTGTGATGTCATGTGTGATGTGTCTGTGTGATGTCGTGTCTGTGTGATGTCATGTGTATGTGTGATGTCATGTGTATGTGTGATGTCATGTGTATGTGTGATGTCATGTGTCTGTGATGTCGTGTCTGTGTGATGGCGTGTCTGTGTGATGTCATGTGTCTGTGTCTGTGTGATGTCATGTGTATGTGTGATGTCATGTGTATGTGTGATGTCATGTGTCTGTGTGATGTCATGTGTCTGTGTGATGTCATGTGTATGTGTGATGTCATGTCTCTGTGTGATGTCATGTGTCTGTGTGATGTGTCTGTGTGATGTTGTGTCTGTGTGATGTCATGTGTATGTGTGATGTCATGTGTCTGTGTGATGTCATGTGTCTGTGTGATGTCATGTGTATGTGTGATGTCATGTGTATGTGTGATGTCATGTCTCTGTGTGATGTTGTGTCTGTGTGATGTCATGTGTATGTGTGATGTCATGTGTATGTGTGATGTCATGTGTCTGTGTGATGTCGTGTGTCTGTGTGATGTCATGTGTCTGTGTGATGTCGTGTCTGTGTGATGTCATGTCTGTGTGATGTCATGTGTCTGTGTGATGTCATGTGTATGTGTGATGTCATGTGTGATGTTGTGTCTGTGTGATGTCATATGTGATGTCATGTGTCTGTGTGATGTCATGTGTATGTGTGATGTCATGTGTATGTGTGATGTCATGTCTCTGTGTGATGTTGTGTCTGTGTGATGTCATGTGTATGTGTGATGTCATGTGTATGTGTGATGTCATGTGTCTGTGTGATGTCGTGTGTCTGTGTGATGTCATGTGTCTGTGTGATGTCGTGTCTGTGTGATGTCATGTCTGTGTGATGTCATGTGTCTGTGTGATGTCATGTGTATGTGTGATGTCATGTGTGATGTTGTGTCTGTGTGATGTCATGTGTGATGTTGTGTCTGTGTGATGTCATGTGTGATGTGTCTGTGTGATGTCATGTGTATGTGTGATGTCATGTGTATGTGTGATGTCGTGTCTGTGTGATGTCATTTGTCTGTGTGATGTCATATGTCTGTGTGATGTCATGTGTCTGTGTGATGTCATGTGTCTGTGATGTCGTGTCTGTGTGATGTCATGTCAAGTCAAGTCAACTCTATTTATATAGCGCTTTTAACAATGTAGATTGTTTCAAAGCAGCTTTACAGTGTTAAACAGGAAAATAATGCAGCATAATTTTATTCAGCTGTATAGCCATTCTGGAAAAATATCAAGTATCATACAGTGACAGTGTGGGCTTTAGATCAATAATTTGATCAGTAATTTAGTTTAAATGGTTAATTTAGTTTATTATTTAGATGTATTTCGATGTTTAGTTGAAAAATTTAGTGTCCCCAACTGAGCACGCCAAGCCAGAGGCAACAGTGGCAAGGAAACCAAAACCCAATCAGGTGACCTAATGGAGAAAAATAAACCTTGGGAGAAACCAGGCTCAGTCGGGGGGGCAGTTCTCCTCTGGCCAATTAACAAACAGCGTATTATTATTATTATTCTGGCAGTTTTACAGCTCGGAGGTCATAATAGATCAGAATATTCGAATGATCGGAGGCAACACGCTGGAGACGGGTTTATTGAGATGCCGTGTCGATGAGGCAGTTTCAGGGGGAGTCTAATCACGGTCTCTCAGACACTTCAGGGTCCTGTGTTGGTCTTCTCTGGGCGCAGGTCCACCATCTGATCTGGATTCGGCCCGGATCCGGCTGACTGCAGTAAACCTCGGGATAAAACAGAGAGACTAACATTAGCGTAGATGCCATTCTTCTGATGATGTAACGAGTACATCAGGTGTTATGGGAAGTGTTCCCGGTTCCGGCTGACCTAGTTAATGCAGCCTAACAATCATTTCATTGAAAAAGTGTTTTATGTGTATGCCACAGTAAAGAGATGTGTTTTTAGTCTAGATTTAAACTGACAGAGTGTGTCTGCTTCCCGAACAATGTTAGGAAGACTGTTCCAGAGTTTAGGTGCTAAATAGGAAAACGATCGACCGCCTGCAGTTGATTTGGATATTCTCGGTATTATCAACTGGCCAGAATTTTGAGACCGCAGTAGACGTGATGGAGTATAATATGTTAAGAGCTCGCTCAAGTATTGGGGAGCTAAACCATTTAGTGCTTTGTAAGTAATAAGTAAGATTTTAAAATTTATGCGATGTTTAATAGGCAGCCAGTGCAGTGTTGACAGAACTGGGCTAATATGGTCATACTTCCTGGTTCTAGTAAGAACTCGAGCTGCTGCGTTTTGGACCAGCTGGAGTTTATTTATTAAGCGAGCAGGGCAACCACCCAGTAGAGCATTACAATAATCTAACCTTGAGGTCATGAACGCATGAACTAACTGTTATATTTTTATATATTTTTAAGATGGTAGAAAGCAGTTTTACAGATGCTAGAAACGTGGCTTTCAAACGAAAGATTGGTATCAAAGAGCACACCCAGGTTCCTCACTGACGATGAGGACTTGACAGAACAGCCATCAAGTGTTAGACAGTATTCTAGGTTACTACTTGTGGAGCTTTTTTGTCCAATAATTAAAAATTCAGTTTTTTCTGAATTGAGTTGCAGGAAATTACCAGTCATCCAATGTTTTATATCAGCTATGCATTCCGTTAATCTTGTGAATTGGTAAGTTTCTTTAGGGCGTGAAGAAATATAGAGCTGAGTATCGTCAGCATAACAATGAAAACTAACGCCATGCTTCCTAATGATATCTCCCAGCGGTAGCATGTACAGGGTGAAGAGTAGCGGCCCTAGCACTGAGCCTTGTGGTACTCCATACTGAACTTGCGATCGGTGTGACATATCTTCATTTACTACTACAAACTGATAACGGTCGCATAGGTATGATTTAAACCATGATAATGCAATTCCACTAATACCTACATAATTTTCGAGTCTATTCAAAAGAATGTTGTGGTCGATAGTATCAAATGCAGCGCTAAGATCGAGTAACACTAATAGAGAGATACAGCTTGATCAGATGATAAGAGTAAATCATGTGTAACTCTGATGAGAGCAGTCTCAGTGCTATGATACGGTCTAAATCCTGACTGGAAAT
Source organism: Gobio gobio (assembly GCF_949357685.1). Classification (NCBI taxonomy): domain Eukaryota; kingdom Metazoa; phylum Chordata; class Actinopteri; order Cypriniformes; family Gobionidae; genus Gobio; species Gobio gobio. Next base: position 52,611,499 of record NC_137110.1, on the reverse strand, counting down.
CCTCACAGATACCATTTCTTTCTAAAAAGGAACATAATTGTGAAGACACTGCCTTTTCAAGTATTTTTGACAGAAAGGGTAGATTTGAGATTGGTCTATAATTGACTAAATCTGTAGGATCAAGTTGCGGTTTTTTAATAAGTGGTTTAATAATTGCCAACTTAAAAGTTTTCGGTACATATCCTAATGACAAAGATGAATTAATGATATTAAGAAGAGGATCTATGACCTCTGGTAGCATCTCTTTTAATAGCCTAGTTGGTATAGGGTCGAGCATACATGTTGTCGATTTTGATGATTTAACGAGTTTAGCCAATTCTTCTTCTCCTATAGCAGTGAATGAGTGTAATTTTTCCTCAGTGACACTACAATGCTCTGTCTGATGTGATGCTGTATTAGACGGCTGCATGGTTAAAATTTTTTTCCTAATATTATCAATCTTACATGTGAAGAAGTTCATAAAGTCATTACTGCTGTGCTGTTTACAATCATCAGAAGTTGAAGCTTTATTTTTGGTTAATTTAGCCACTGTATCGAATAAATACCTTGGGTTGTGTTTGTTTTCTTCCAAGAGAGTTGAGAAATAAGCAGATCTAGCAGTTTTTACGGCCTTTCTGTATGTGATCATGTGCTCTTTCCACGAATTACGAAATACCTCTAATTTTGTTTTCTTCCAGCTGCGCTCCATTTTTCTGGCTGCTGTTTTAAGGGCCCGAGTGTGTGTGTGTGTGTGTGTGTGAGTGTGTGCTCGTTGTACCACGGCGTTGGACTATTTTCTTTAATCTTCTTTAAGCGCAGAGGAGCAACTGTGTCTAAAGTACTGCAAAAGAGAGAGTCAATAGTTTCTGTTGCAGCATCGAGTTCTTCTATACTATCTGGGATGCTGAGCAGATGATACTGATGAGGAAGATTATTTAAAAAGCAATCTTTAGTAGCGGCAGTGATTGTCCTGCCATTTTTAAAGCGAGGGGGCGGCTTTGCAACCTTAGCTAAATTAAGTATACATGATACTAAGTAATGATCTGAGATGTCATCGCTCTGCTGCAGAATTTCAACGGTATCAACATTTATTCCATGTGACAATATTAGGTCTAAAGTATGATTATGGCGATGAGTGGCTCCTGACACGTGTTGCCTAACTCCAATAGAGTTTAGTGTGTCTTTAAATGCTAATCCCAATACGTCTTTTCCGTTGTCAACATGGATATTAAAATCACCAACAATTAGTACTTTATCTACGGCCAGTACTAACTCTGATAGAAAATCAGCAAATTCTTTGATAAAGTCTGTATTATGCCCTGGTGGCCTGTATACAGTAGCTAACACAAATGTTGAACGGGTTTTATCATGTACACTACATAGCGTTACATAAAGCACCAAAACTTCGAAGGAATTATATTTGAAACTAAACTTCTGAGTAATACTGAAGATATTATTATAAATTACAGCAGCCCCTCCCCCTTTACCTTTCAGACGCGGCTCATGTTTATAACAATAATCTTGGGGGGTGGACTCATTTAAGGTAATGTAGTCGTCAGGTTTTAGCCAGGTTTCTGTCAAACAGAGCACATCTAGATTATTATCTGTAATAATATCATTAACAATAAGCGCTTTTGGGGAAAGGGATCTAATATTCAGCAACCCAAGCTTTATCAATTGTTCATCTGTATTATATCTTTTGTTTATTTGTTGGACGTCAATTAAATTTTTACTGTTGAATGGTTTTCATGTGTCTGTGTGATGTCATGCGTGATGTCGTGTGTCATGTGTCTGTGTGATGTCATGCGTGATGTCGTGTGTCATGTGTCCGTGTGATGTCATGCGTGATGTTGTGTGTCATGTGTCTGTGTGATGTCATGTGTCTGTGTGATGTCATGTGTCTGTGTGATGTCATGTGTGATGTCGTGTCTGTGTGATGTCATGTGTCTGTGTGATGTCATGCGTGATGTCGTGTGTCATGTGTCCGTGTGATGTCATGCGTGATGTTGTCTGTCATGTGTCTGTGTGATGTTGTGTGTCATGTGTCTGTGTGATGGCGTGTGTCATGTGTCTGTGTGATGTCATGTGTCTGTGTGATGTCATGCGTGATGTCGTGTGTCATGTGTCTGTGTGATGTCGTGTGTCATGTGTATGTGTGATGTCATGTGTGATGTCGTGTGTCATGTGTCTGTGTGATGTCATGTGTCTGTGTGATGTCATGCGTGATGTCATGTGTCATGTGTCTGTGTGATGTCGTGTGTCATGTGTATGTGTGATGTCATGTGTCTGTGTGATGTCATGTGTCTGTGTGATGTCATGTGTGATGTCATGTGTGATGTCATGTGTCTGTGTGATGTCATGTGTCTGTGGGATGTCATGTGTGATGTCATGTGTCTGTGGGATGTCATGTGTGATGTCATGTGTCTGTGTGATGTCATGCGTGATGTTGTGTGTCATGTGTCTGTGTGATGTCGTGTGTCATGTGTATGTGTGATGTCATGTGTCTGTGTGATGTCATGCGTGATGTTGTGTGTCATGTGTCTGTGTGATGTCGTGTGTCATGTGTATGTGTGATGTCATGTGTCTGTGTGATGTCATGTGTCTGTGTGATGTCATGTGTGATGTCATGTGTCTGTGTGATGTCATGTGTCTGTGGGATGTCATGTGTCTGTGTGATGTCATGCGTGATGTTGTGTGTCATGTGTCTGTGTGATGTCATGCGTGATGTTGTGTGTCTGTGTGATGTCATGTGTGATGTCGTGTCTGTGTGATGTCATGTGTCTGTGTGATGTCATGCGTGATGTCGTGTGTCATGTGTCCGTGTGATGTCATGCTTGATGTTGTGTGTCATGTGTCTGTGTGATGTCGTGTGTCATGTGTCTGTGTGATGTCATGTGTCTGTGTGATGTCATGCGTGATGTCGTGTGTCATGTGTCTGTGTGATGTCGTGTGTCATGTGTCTGTGTGATGTCGTGTCATGTGTCTGTGTGATGTCGTGTGTCATGTGTCTGTGTGATGTCATGTGTCTGTGTGATGTCGTGTGTCATGTGTCTGTGTGATGTCGTGTCATGTGTCTGTGTGATGTCGTGTCATGTGTCTGTGTGATGTCATGTGTGATGTTGTGTGTCATGTGTCTGTGTGATGTCGTGTGTGATGTTGTGTGTCATGTGTCTGTGTGATGTCATGTGTGATGTTGTGTGTCATGTGTCTGTGTGATGTCGTGTCATGTGTCTGTGTGATGTCGTGTGTGATGTTGTGTGTCATGTGTCTGTGTGATGTCATGTGTGATGTTGTGTGTCATGTGTCTGTGTGATGTCGTGTCATGTGTCTGTGTGATGTCATGTGTGATGTCGTGTGTCATGTGTCTGTGTGATGTCATGTGTGATGTTGTGTGCCATGTGTCTGTGTGATGTTGTGTGTCATGTGTCTGTGTGATGTCATGTGTGATGTTGTGTGCCATGTGTCTGTGTGATGTTGTGTGTCATGTGTCTGTGTGATGTTGTGATGTCATGTGTGATGTCGTGTGTCATGTGTCTGTGTGATGTCGTGTCTGTGTGATGTCATGTGTGATGTTGTGTGTCATGTGTCTGTGTGATGTTGTGTGGTGTGTCATGTGTCTGTGTGATGTCATGTGTGATGTTGTGTGTCATGTGTCTGTGTGATGTCGTGTCTTTAGGTGTGTTCGACATCGGCTGCGGCTGGATGCAACTGATCGGCGAGAGTAGCCGCGTGCAGGCGGGGAGGAGCTGCAAACACAGACGTGAAGTCGGACACTTTCTGCTTCCCGCAGTGACGCTCGCGCTGTGTTTGCACACTTTATCAGCTGAAGTGAAATAAATGCAATATTTGGCAATACACAGATGTTTCAGAGACATTATTGTCATGTTATACTTTATGCACTGCTTAATACAGCGTGTGTTTGTACAAGAATAAAGTTCAACATATAAGCCTACACTATCAATGAAGTGGGGTCTACGTTTTTTATCAGTTTTATTTTGATAAACATGACAATATTACACTGCGCCTACATGAAAGTAGGTTTTACTGTTATAAAAAACAGATTTGTGAGCATTAGTGGAACTGAAGGTTTTAGAATAAACACGAAACACACGTGATCGCTGTCATGCGGTGAATCTGGCCAATCGTGGAACGGCTGTGTCGTCATCAGAGCCCGTGCAGCCTCGAGCAGTCGCTCTCGAGAAACTGCACCGGCTGTATTCGCCGGCTGCTCTCGAATCGCTCTCGCGGCACTTTGTTGACATACGTCACTGTCACGTGGCGTCGGCGCTGCCTCAAGTCGGACAAAATTTCTAACCGGCATGCACTGCTTCAAGTCAGCCGCCGATCGGTCTGCGCATCGCTGGGTGAAGTCGAACAAGCCTTTTGTGATGTCATGTGTCTGTGTGATGTCATGCATGATGTCGTGTGTCTGTGTGATGTCATGTGTCTGTGTGATGTCATGCATGATGTCGTGTGTCTGTGTGATGTCATGCATGATGTCATGTGTGATGTCGTGTGTCATGTGTCTGTGTGATGTCATGTGTGGAATAAACCAGCTTACCTCCATCCTGACAGCTGAATTCTGAGCTGACGTCCAACCATCTAGCTCCACCTCTCTTGACCAAGTGGGAGGAGTTATGTTAAGTGATGATAGGTTAGGGTGTGGTTGGACATCTAGCTCCACCTCTCTGGACCGAGTGGGAGGAGTTATGTTAAGTGATGATGGGTTAGGGTGTGGTTGGACGTCTAGCTCCACCTCTCTGGACCGAGTGGGAGGAGTTGAGCGAGATGTCCAACCACAGCCTAACCCATCATCACTTAACATAACTACGGACGTCATTTGGCTCAGCCGTGAATAAACCAATCACAGTCCTGATTATGGAACTATTGTGACTTTCTAAATTACTTTTATTTCGTCAGACTTTCATCTAAACAAACACAATAAAATCTAAGTTTTATTTTTAGTAGAATTGTTTTTATAGATAAAAATATATATAGTTCAGTGTGTGAAATTCTGACTAAAAACAGAATCAAGAAACGCATTATTGTGTTATATTTGTTGCTACAACAATCCTTTATTAAAGACATGATTCAGTCAGTCCACAGAGAGATGGAGAGGAAACGCATCATCTGACAGCAGGAAGTTCATCTGGACACACACCAGCTGTGAGATCTGAGAATATTTAACAGGTTTTGCTCCTCTAATGTGTCACGAGACGTCACTAACACACACTCGAGCGCTTCATACAGTCACACACTTACACCACAGCGGTGTCTCTCTATGGGTGAAGCTCTGTGTGTTTACACACACACACACACACACACACACACACACACACACACACACACACACACACACACACACACACACACACACACACACACACACACACACACACACACACACACACACACACACACACACACACACACACACACACACACACACACACACACACACACACACACACACACACACACACACACACACACACACACACACACACACACACACACACACACACACACACACACACACACACACACACACACACACACACACACACACACACACACACACACACACACACACACACACACACACACACACACACACACACACACACACACACACACACACACACACACACACACACACACACACACACACACACACACACACACACACACACACACACACACACACACACACACACACACACACACACACACACACACACACACACACACACACACACACACACACACACACACACACACACACACACACACACACACACACACACACACACACACACACACACACACACACACACACACACACACACACACACACACACACACACACACACACACACACACACACACACACACACACACACACACACACAACGCAATTAAAGCCTGAAACAGGCTCATGACAAACTTATGTCACTAATCATTTAATACACAGAAAATAATAATAATATAATCATCAGGAGAAATATTAACAACCGATAATCTCATCTGTACACTTCTAAAATACATCTCTATATAAAGTGCAGGAGGAAATGTCCATGTGTTTCTGTAAAGTATTGCTTGAGAACCAATGAAGCGTTTCAGACACGATCACATGACGTCATGACATCATCAGGAAATGTCCCCTGGACTGATGAAGTGATTAAAGTCTTCCTGAAAAAGCACATGATCAGAGCTTCATTGGGTAAAGTGCTTGATGAATCGCTCTGTCACACGTCCCGCCTTCATCCAGCGCAAACCGACACACGCTAACGACACGCAACGTTACACACACACACGTTTGTTTTTGTGAAATGTGAGGACATTCCATAGGTGTAATGGTTTTTATACCGTACAAACTGTATTTTCTATCCCCTTACACACACACACACACACATACACTGCCCCTGCCCATCACACACACACACACACACACACACACACACACACTGCCCCTGCCCCTAAACCTACCCCTCACACACACACACACACACACACACACACACACTGCCCCTAAACCTACCCCTCACACACACACACACACACACACACACACACACACACTGCCCCTAAACCTACCCCCCCTCACACACACACACACACACACACACTGCCCCTACCCCTAAACCTACCCATCACACACACTGCCCCTAAACCTACCCCTCACACACACACACACACACACACACTGCCCCTACCCCTAAACCTACCCATCACACACACACACACACACTGCCCCTAAATCTACCCCTCACTCACACACACACACACACACACACACACACACACACACACACACACACACACACACACACCACACACACTTACTTTCTGTGAAAAAAACTCATTCTGTGTGATTTATAAGCATTTTGAAAAGTGAGGACATGGGGAATGTCCTCATATTTCTCCCTCTTTTTGTAATACCTGTGTCATTATACACATGTGTCCTGTTATTTCACAAAAACATGCCCACACACACACAGACACTCGCTCTCTCACACACACACAGACACACAAACATTCAGTGAATGAACAAACACACGGATCCAAACGCCTTGTCTCTCTGTAAACGCTTCATTACTTCACTTCCCAAACCCAGGAGGGCGTCTGCAGTCTGAGGGCATCATGGGAAGGGGGCGCTCCGGCCTACCAGGTGGGCATCATGTCGGGGAACCAGACGCGGCCCAGGTGTTTGGACACTTCCCAGTGGATGTCGTCCAGCCCGTACTGGTTGTCGGGCATCAGAACCTCCTCCATGATGGACAGCTGGGCGAGCCGGCCGCCGCACATCTTCACGAACTCCACGAAGGCGGAGCAGGAAACCTCACACTCGCCCAGGCCGATGGCCGACAGGTGCTGGCAGCGCTCGGCGATGCGGATCAGCTCCTCGTCCAGCGGGCGCAGGCCATTGGCACACACCACCAGCTCCACCAGCCGCGGGCACAGCAGCCCCACGCGGCCCAGGACCTCCTTACTGACGGAGCGGCCGAAGTACAGGTGTGTGACGGGCACCTCGTGGCGGAAGAAGGGCCCGAACTCGTCCTCGTACAGGAAGAAGTACATGACCAGGTGGAAGCTGGGCGAGTGGCGGAGCAGGGCGTCCCAGCTGCTCTTCTGGATGGAGTGGAACTGCTGGCCCGGCGTCTCGCTCACCACGTCGATCCGCAGGTGCTCCAGGTGCACGTGCCGCTCGGAGGACAGCGCCAGCAGCAGCTCATCGCTCAACAGGTGATAGTTCAGCGCTAGCTCGCGCAGGCCGTGGCACTGATCCGCCACACACAGGATTCCTGCAGACCAAACACACTCGTTAGCTCGGCTAGCTTTAAACAGAACCTGCTTTATTACGTCTGTCTTTAGTGTGTGATGTCGCTGCTGCAGAGTGACACAGACGCATGACATCACACAGACACGACATCACACAGACACATGACATCACACAGACACGACATCACACAGACACGACATCACACAGACACGTCATCACACAGACACGACATCACACAGACACATGACATCACACAGACACGACATCACACAGACACGACATCACACAGACACATGACATCACACAGACACATGACATCACACAGACACATGACATCACACAGACACATGACATCACACAGACACATGACATCACACAGAGACACGACATCACACAGACACACGACATCACACAGACACACGACATCACACAGACACACGACATCACACAGACACACGACATCACACAGACACACGACATCACACAGACACGACATCACACAGACACGACATCACACACACACGACATCACACAGACACGACATCACACAGACACGACATCACACAGACACATGACATCACACAGACACGACATCACACAGACACACGACATCACACAGACACACGACATCACACAGACACACCACATCACACAGACACACGACATCACACAGACACACGACATCACACAGACACGACATCACACAGACACGACATCACACACACACGACATCACACAGACACGACATCACACAGACACGACATCACACAGACACACGACATCACACAGACACACGACATCACACAGACACACGACATCACACAGACACACGACATCACACAGACACACGACATCACACAGACACACGACATCACACAGACACACGACATCACACAGACACACGACATCACACAGACACACGACATCACACAGACACGACATCACACAGACACGACATCACACAGACACACGACATCACACAGACACACGACATCACACAGACACACGACATCACACAGACACACGACATCACACAGACACACGACATCACACAGACACACGACATCACACAGACACACGACATCACACAGACACACGACATCACACAGACACACGACATCACACAGACACACGACATCACACAGACACACGACATCACACAGACACACGACATCACACAGACACACGACATCACACAGACACACGACATCACACAGACACACGACATCACACAGACACACGACATCACACAGACACACGACATCACAGACACACGACATCACACAGACACGACATCACACAGACACGACATCACACAGACACGACATCACACAGACACACGACATCACACAGACACACGACATCACACAGACACACGACATCACACGACATCACACAGACACACGACATCACACAGACACACGACATCACACAGACACACGACATCACACAGACACACGACATCACAGACACACGACATCACAGACACACGACATCACACAGACACGACATCACACAGACACGACATCACACAGACACGACATCACACAGACACGACATCACACAGACACGACATTACACAGACACGACATTACACAGACACGACATTACACAGACACGACATCACACAGACACACGACATCACACAGACACGACATCACACACACATGACATCACACAGACACATGACATCACACAGACACGACATCACACAGACACGACATCACACAGACACGACATTACACAGACACGACATTACACAGACACATCACACATGACATCACACAGACACATGACATCACACAGACACGACATTACACAGACACGACATTACACAGACACGACATTACACAGACACGACATTACACAGACACATCACACATGACATCACACAGACACATGACATCACACAGACACGACATCACACAGACACGACATCACACAGACACGACATCACACAGACACGACATCACACAGACACGACATCACACAGACACATGACATCACACAGACACGACATCACACACACATGACATCACACAGACACATGACATCACACAGACACATCACACATGACATCACACAGACACGACATCACACAGACACGACATCACACAGACACATGACATCACACAGACACGACATCACACACACATGACATCACACAGACACGACATCACACACACATGACATCACACAGACACGACATCACACACACATGACATCACACAGACACGACATCACACACACACGACATCACACAGACACATGACATCACACAGACACATGACATCACACAGACACGACATCACACAGACACATGACATCACACAGACACACGACATCACACAGACACGACATTACACAGACACGACATTACACAGACACGACATCACACAGACACATGACATCACACAGACACATGACATCACACAGACACATGACATCACACAGACACATGACATCACACACACATGACATCACACAGACACATGACATCACACAGACGCACGACATCACACAGACGCACGACATCACACAGACGCACGACATCACACAGACGCACGACATCACAGACGCACGACATCACAGACGCACGACATCACAGACGCACGACATCACAGACGCACGACATCACAGACGCACGACATCACACAGACGCACGACATCACACAGACGCACGACATCACACAGACGCACGACATCACACAGACGCACGACATCACACAGACGCACGACATCACACAGACGCACGACATCACACAGACGCACGACATCACACAGACGCACAGACGCACGACATCACACAGACGCACGACATCACACAGACGCACGACATCACACAGACGCACGACATCACACAGACGCACGACATCACACAGACGCACGACATCACACAGACGCACGACATCACACAGACGCATGACATCACACAGGCGCACGACATCACACAGACGCACGACATCACACAGACGCACGACATCACACAGACGCACAGACGCACGACATCACACAGATGCACGACACACACAGATGCACGACATCACACAGATGCACGACACACACAGGCGCATGACATCACACAGACGCATGACATCACACAGGCGCATGACATCACACAGGCGCATGACATCACACAGGCGCATGACATCACACAGGCGCATGACATCACACAGGCGCATGACATCACACAGGCGCATGACATCACACAGGCGCATGACATAACACAGGCGCATGACATCACACAGGCGCATGACATCACACAGGCGCATGACATCACACAGGCGCATGACATCACACAGGCGCATGACATCACACAGACGCATGACATCACACAGACGCATGACATCACACGACCACACACGCATGACATCTGAAGATCGAAATTTTATTGTTTAATGTTATTTTTATTTTTTGTCAACTGATTCTAAATAAGGAAAGTGGATTGTGCAACTGATGTAAGCATGATGTATAGCTCTATTTTAAACATAGGACGCATGTTTCTCTTCCTTCTAAGGAAGTCTCTTCCTAGTGAAATCCTCTGTTAGTAGTATATATAATATCCAAATTAAGTGTTCGGCCTCAGACGAGACGGGACGAGACGAGATGAGGGAGAGATGAGAGATGGACGAGGGACGAAGAGAGGATGAAGAAGGGAGAGGGGAGAGAAATGGAGAAACATACAGCTGGCATGAGACAATAACTTTTCAATGCCTCAACTATGTCTGATATATAATTAATAAAAAGAGATCTCTTGGCAAATTACTGGTATCCGGTCCTGTGATTCAATCATAACGGGGACAAAAGCTGAATTTTCAGATCTACACATCAAACAGATGCCTGACATCACACGACATCACACAGATGCATGACATCACACATGACCACACACGCATGACATCACACAGACGCCTGACATCACACATGACATCACACAGACACAACATCACACATGACCACACACGCATGACATCACACAGATGCCTGACATCACACATGACATCACACAGACACAACATCACACAGACGCCTGACATCACACATGACATCACACAGACACAACATCACACAGACGCCTGACATCACATCACAGACGCCTGACATCACACATCACAGACGCCTGACATCACACCTGACATCACACATCACAGACGCCTGACATCACATGACATCACACAGACACGATATCACACAGACGCCTGACATCACATCACAGACGCCTGACATCCAGAGGTGGGTAGTAACGAATTACATTTACTTCGTTACATTTACTTGAGTAAATATTTCGGGTAACTTGTACTTTTAGAGTAGATTTAAAGATGGGTACTTTTACTCTTACTCAAGTAAATTTTTTGTGAAAAAACTGTACTTTTACTTAGTTACATTCGGTGGCGTTCCTCCGTTACTGTCAAATGGTAATAATTATATTATATATATTAAAATAAGTTCATATGACTTTCGCAAGTCTCGCGAAACGTTGGAGAGGCTGCTTCGCGAGAGGTTGCTACGGATCACCCGCTTATAATTAGCGCGCGTTTAGTCGGAAGATGATGGCCGAAGCTGAGGAAGATGTGTGTGAGCTACGGGAGGCAGATTGCCCGTGGCCTCAAGTTCAGTCTATGTTTTCACTCCAAGATGTCAAAAAGAATAGTTTCATAATGCGATGCATGTTGTGTGCACCAAAACGAACTGACATCTCTCAGCATACAAGAATTCCACCCTGAAAAGAACATGTAGCGGTAAGTGTCACAATGATGCCTATATTTGAACACTATTAACGGTC